>NW_019385107.1:29768-86778 GCF_000671375.1 Centruroides sculpturatus | reverse complement strand
AAAATATACAGTATATATATATATATATATATATGTATGTATGTGTGTGTGTATTTTGTAGTTGATCATATACAATTCTCCTCCCCCTTTACTTGCTTATGCCTAATGGGAGTTTCTCTCCTAAATCTAATATGGCTGGAAGAATCTCGTTGGAATCTTTACATTTTACATTGATAAACTTCTTTATAGGGTATTAAAATGCATGAAAGTAGTTAAAATTTTGTTTATTTTTTAAAATAATTTTTAAGGTTTTAAAGTCATTAATCTTTGATTTTTATACAGTTTTAATGGTTGTAAACGTGCTCGGACTTATTTTTCAGAATATTAAAAATGTCACTTGCTTTAGGCTATTTTGGCTCGTTTTAACTATCTTAAAATGAAAGTATATAATATTTTTTATGAATAAATGGTAAAAATTAGGCATATTTTTAATAATATAAGTGATTTTCGAAGCTAATTTAATGTAAATTATTCGAAAAATATGCCATACTTTCTGTTGTTTTTCACTAGAAAAATGAAGAAGTTTATGAAATGAATTTAAGCTTCAACAGATGTGTTACAGTAGGCCTTCGGCCTTCCTTGACTTACATTTTATTGATTAATAATTTTATAAATCGTGACACGACTTTTAGACACATCATCAATCACCCTATAAATGCAAAATATGCTACCTAATAGGTGAAATGATTTAAAGTATGTATGTATGCTAGCATAGTTTCTTCTATACACTATTCACTTACAACGAGTTACCCAGAAAATGTAACTTTATACATTTTTCAGTATGTATAACATGCAAAGAGCATTCATTCTGGCATACAACTATGTAAATTGCCCAAATTAGCCTTAGTTTACCGGTTAAAAATATAAAGGAGTTTCCTGTAAAGAGCTTAATTGATGATACAACTTAATACGTATGTTAAACTTTCTGTAAACTCCATAGGCCTTAAGTGTAACGTATGACTAAGAGGTGTAAATGACATGTTAAATGATCAATTTATCTATAGGCCTACTTTGTTTGTTCTTGAATTCTGTAAATCTAGAATTTAACTACTTATTTCCTTTATTCTTCTTCTATCATTACACAGTGTTAGTGATTCATACAATGTTCTGACGCACCTCAAATTAGATTGCTGAAAGAAAAATTTGCTATTTTTAAGAAAATATACAGTTATTTTTGCTAAAATTAACTTGAAATATGTAATTCCCACTTCTTGAACTTTAAATTTACATCAAATCTTTCAAGATAAAACTCTTAGAAATTGCTACAAAACATGAACTTTCCTCTGTGTTTTTCATGTGTTTCCATTAAAGATAAAAAATTAAACATGTAAAAGATTTAAATGAGCTGTAAACTATAAGAAACTCACAAAGCTAAACAGTAGTATATAATACCAGTACAGTTTACAGTACATTGAATGTAAAACTGTTGAAGGCCTATAATTTACAGTAGTAATATCTGACTTTAACAATATGACCTATACTGTAATACTTGATATTATAACTTTACAGCACCTATTCGAGATGAAATATTGAATTATACAAGCGTTATAAACTTTATACCCTTTACGGACCTTATAATTCTGTATAAGCTGCGTACAGAATCTGTATATTATTCTTACTAAACTGTAACTTGCAGGCTATTTGTAAAGTAATAGCTAAAACGAAACTCTTACAGTAAAATCCCGGTTTTAAAATCTTTACAGAAGTATGTAAATGTACTGTACAGCACTTACTGTAAAACCAGTGTAGATTGTGAGTAGAGTTTTAGTAAAAAAAAATTACTTTAACAGCTTGTAAAAATGGATTAAAGTAATTAAGTTTTCTATATACATTTTATAGACTTTGTTCATTAGAAAAATTGCAGTAAATAACTAAAACCTGAAAACAAATACAAAGTAAAGAGTAAAGTTAATCTGTAACTATGAAAAATATCGAGTAAACGAGAGACGAATTTGAATTATTTTTTAACATCTTTTACTAATTAGGAATTAACTAATTTAAATTATAAGAAGATAATTAAGAAAAGTAGAAAATTATGCTTTAAAAATTGCATTTTTTTTTTTTAATATTTGGTGAGAAATTTCGGTTATTTTCGGCAGCGGTAAAAATAGTTGTTTGCCATTAAGAAATGCCTCCACGTTAATGCTACTCCACCCTCATTATAGCACATTATTATGGAAAAGGCAAACAATTTCACTGGCACTACACCAAATAGCCGTCTTGTTCATGTTTAACACTTCATTTTCCACCCAGTTCACTTTATTTTTGCTCCTCTCTCTCTGTTTTTCTCTGTACAACATCCATTCACGCTCTTGTAGGCCTTATAATATTTCAAGTTAAATAAAATTAAATTCAAAAACAAAGAAAAATTGTATAAACTTTTATTACGTTTAACTGAAAACGAAATTATTCCTGTTATTGGTTACGAGCTGACCAATCCGATATCGACATTTTAAATTTTTAAAATTTGAAATGATATTTAACGGTCATTCTTTGAAATTTGTGCAAAATGTCGGTTAAATTATGTTCAAAAGTTAATGTAATTTTTTAAAAAATTAATAATATTTTAATCAGTTTTATGTAGTTAAGATTTTAATTTAAAAAAAAAGGCATGTTATTTTACTTTAGGCCCACATAAATTAAGAAATATTACACTTCGTTTGTACTAATTTTCTATTTTTTTAAATCTATTTTCATAATAAAATTACTTAGTATTTGTGTTTATTCATTTTATTTTCAGCCATTTCAGTTTAGAATCACTCAAAACTGTTCTAGGATGATATTCTGTGTCTACATTCTAGACAAACCTCTAAACGACGGCCACCGATGAGCATTAATTACCGTTGTTTAGAGGTTTGTCTGTATTCAAGGTGTTCAAAAATCAGTTAAACATTGTAAAGACCGAATTCGTGCCTTATTTTATAGCCAATTATACCAAAATCGGTACAATTTTTATAAAAGAAACACTCGTTCTTCTTCACCAGTATAGCTAGACACACAGTAAGGGGGGATACGGTTAACTAACTTCAGGGCCACCATGAGCGTGTTAATAACAATACACGCTCATTCTAAACGCTTTCTCATAAGGAACCATCGGCCGCCTTACGGACAAAGCCGAAATTTGATTTAATAGAAGGACTAGTGTATTCATTCACACACGAATCCACCCACATATAAAGGTCAAGCCGCGTATTAAAACAGGCCCGTTGCAGGTAATTTGGCGGAGGTTTGGCTAGTTTCTACTCGTTCAAAAGATCCAAAATACTAACCGTGGCCCAAGGCGGTACACGCTTCCCGAACCCAGAAGAGAGACGAGTAGAAGGTTTCGTTGGTGTTTTGGCCTCCTGACATCAGCCATTCTCTCATCCTGTACCTTAAACAAATGCCACACTTGTTTCCCGTATTTAAAGGTGAGTGAATGGTGAATTTGTTTAGCCAAAAGTTAAGTTCGTTGCCCCTCTATCCGGCGATCTTCCTCCCCTCTAACACTCGATTCTAGGAAGTTTACACCATTGACTCCTTCGTTCAATCCGGAAAAAAAGGTGGTAATTCTGTGTTACAGTAACTTAAGTTGGCATCAATGTGGACGATTATATACATTACCTCACATTTATCTAGAAGAATTGCTACTTATTCTATGTAATTTTAAGTTCTATGTGTCTTCTATTGTTCATTTTTAATAATTTAATTAGAAAATTGTTCTAGATATATTCGCGTTTATACGTCTGTTTAATTAATTATTATTTAGATTTTAACAGTTATTTTTTTATTATAGAATTTTCTGTTTATCTAGAATAATATTTTAAAATCGTGTGTCAGTTACAACAACGTAAAAAATGTGTCAATTATCTAGATTTAAAATCGAAGTTTCTGGACTGTTTTTCTGGATTAAAAATAAGGTTTTACCTATTATAAATCTATACACAAGTAAGTAAGTGAAGACACGCCAATTTATCGACTGGCGTTAAAAATTAAATGTGGAAAAGACTTACTTTAATCGACATAATTTGGGTTAATTGACCATTATTAAAGCATATTTCCGTGCCGTAAATTTAATGGATTTTAAAATCTATTAATTGTTATATAATCTAAAGTGACGATTAAGTTTATAGTCTACAGTTTTGTATCTTAATCTGAGTTGCAGGTATATTATAGATACATCCCTACTTCCTTTACGAGAAAATGGTTAGAGTATATCAAATTTAGTGTGGCCATAAATGCATCAAAGTAAAGAGAAAACCTTGGCATTTTACAGTAGTAAACCATAATTTTCGACAAATTTTTACACGAAGGACCATGAATCAATCAGCAATTAAGACGTCCAAATAGATAAAGGGAATAAAGAACTTAGTACTGTACTGTAGAGTAAATTCTAAGAGAAGGAATTCTTTCTATATTAATTAATTATGTAAGGTGTATTTTTTTTCTGATAGGTGTTTCGAATTTTCTTCTTACCTTATCGGCTTCTTTAAAAGTAGTTATCGCTGGCAACTTTGTTTAGATGGAAAGATTTATCTAGACGTCAGAATCATAAATCTACGTTGTTTTCCCCGATGTACTTCTTATAATGAAGTATGAGCTTATAGCAGAGACGAATGTTTCCCTGCCATTTAGGCACTTGTTCTAACTATAAATCAGCTGGCTCGATACATGAAGAGGTAGAGGAGGGGTGTAGGGAATTTGAAATAAAAAAAAAAGTAGGGGAAATAGGGGAAATTCCCCCTCTACAACAGAGAAAAAAAAAACGACCAAATCATCAATTCCCACACGCGGTAATTACGCGGTGAGTTTTATTGTTGCTTTATATAATACATTGTTTACACTGATCATAAAAATCATTATGGGCTGCAAGCGATTAAATTTTTAATAAGTTATTTTATCTAGTTCCATTTTTACGACTTGGAAAAATATACCTGGCATCCCCCTCTTCCTCTGTCTCTCTGTCTCTGTCTCCATCTTCCTCCCCCTCTTCTCTGGCAGCATTAATAATTAATCTAGATATTGTGACTTGTTTATGCTTTGTTAAACTGAATCTTCTTCGTGTTACTGCGTGAGAATTTTATGTAAGTGAGATTTTTCTTTATTATTATTATTATTACTATCTTCGCGTTTTGGTAGTCACTTCACGTTAAACATGGCGTCTTTATGCATCCATAAAAATAACTGAATGTCTGTACGAGATTTTAAGCGTTTATTCTCTTCTTTTTTTTTTTTTTGGTGGGGTGGCCCAAAAGTTAGTTGGCCGCGCTTTACTGTGGTTAACAGACTTTTGGAACACCCCTTCTCGCGTTTCTTGTTGAAGAATTAATAACAAGTCAGTTGTTATTTATATAAAAGCCAACAATACTTTGCTGCTTAACGCACAGAGGAGGAAACACAAGTAGAAAGGGTGAGCCTTACTACTTGTGTTTCTATCTGAAAAATACTTTTTAAAAAAATACGGCTCGAGTTACATACATAAATTACTCTCGCTCTATCCTCGGCCTTAAAAGTGTAATTTATATAGGGCCTATCTAAAATAGATACAGGGGAATACCGGCAAAGAACTTATTGTTTAAAAGTATTGACAAGAAGGTAGCTTTCCATTATAAATTTCTTTTTTTTTCGTTATTTTTTACTTAAAGAATAGTTTTGGTGAGACTTTGTTCGATTGGTCAATCGATTATCCGAGACACAAGCAATTTTGTTAGACCCAGCGGGCGGTTGGAGTGCACCGCCCTACTTGACAGTTTGAGACAAGTAGTAGTGGGTTTCAGACTGTTTTCTATCAATATTATTAACAGTTTATCCAGCTACACATTGCAAAAAATGCCCGAGTAACTCTTCAAACAATGGATCCTTTAGTTTAAACAGTTGATTTAGCGGATACTTTTAAGGCTACCACCAAACTAAATCGGTTAGAAAATGGTAATAAATCGAAAAACTCTTGCCCGTGTTCTCTCGACAGGTAAATTTTCGAGTGTTGATGTGATCTTTCTTCGGCATTAACACGTTAGGAATGACAGTACCTGTTATAGTTTCTGTGTTTTAATCGATCTTTTAACTCCTTATATTAGGAAATGTTAAAAGACAGTGCTTGTTTAGAGTACAGTGCAAACACTAGAAAGTACTTTTCCCTTCTTTGTACTTTGTATTTATGTAAAAGCACTTTTATTGTTAAAGGATTTTTCAACTTAAGTACTAGACTTTTGTATCAAGTTCTTGTCTCTTGAGTACAAAATGACTTTTGAACAAACAATACTTTCATAGAATACATTTTGTTTATAGAATTGTCTATTAAATCTGAGCTGTTAAGCCTTTAACTAAGCAGATCAACAATTAATAGCCCATAAGCAAGGTATGATTGGTACAATTACAATTGTAATAATTTCTTTCAATTCCTTCATAATTAGGTAGAAGTTTGTAAATAGAAAAGGGTGTTAAAAGCGGGTTAACACGAAAGAAAACATTTCTTATAAGAAGGGGGAAGGAAACTTAAATTCAGAATGAAAAAGTGTTTTGACAAGCTGACTGGTAGGGGGTGAGTTTGAGATTCCACACAGCAAACATCCGGAGAGGGCCATTAAGATGCTCAGCAGAGTGGAAAATCTGATACGGCATTGATCCGAGTACAAAAGAGCCGTAGATGGACACAAACTTCAAAAATCATCTGAGTTTACGTCACACGTGGCCATTGTTTAAGTTATTTTTAATTGTTTCGCTTGATTTCCATTGTGATTGTCGTTAATTTAAATCGGCGAATACACCCGAAAAGTTAAGAAATAATATAAAAAGTAATAAAACAAGTATAGAAGCAAAGTTGACACTAAATGTCTTAATATATCTAGAAAAGTAGAAGCCTTATTTGTCATCAATGACACTGGCTACAACTTTCCATTAATAATATTGGCCTTCCTTTTTATACTCTCAGCTACAATAAGGTAACACCCACTACAAAGGTTAATAGTTTTGACACCTTGGGGAGTTAGGGAATGGCCCGGATAAGGTTCTAGTGTCGAGTATGATAATTATTATCTTAATAACACTAGTAAGCGACACAATAGTGTGTTTATTAACACTTCATGAATAAATTATTCATGTCTGAATGAATACGTTGCGTTTATTAGGCACGTAATTAACTAATTTAATGCTTTAATTAATTAAATATTAATTAATGCTATACACGAGAGGATGGAAATCGTGTGTTGCTCCCGTTTACTTGTGTCGAGAAAATGTAATTTCCTTTACGATTCGTGATTAAAATTCTTTATATGAGGGTTCATCCCTTGGTAATGTTCCTCTTACACGTGTTTTTTCCCTTTGTTTTTCTTTCCTTGTCGTGAATGCATTCATTTCTTTGGATTTTCAGGTGTATTTTACCTTTTCCGAGTGAATTTTTCGGTCGAAACTTGAAAATTTGCCTGATTTTAAGTGTTTTTGGAAGTTTCTGCTACATTAAAAAGCCTTATTTTTTAAAAAATGTATATATTCTCTCTCATTTTCTGTGCTACTTTCAGCTTGATCAATCATAATACTGACCATTTACGTGTATAAACAAATAAATATTAAACGAACCTCTAATAACGGCCACCCCCTAGAGAGAGAGAGACCATTTAACACGGGGACGTTTTATTTATGATTTAAAATGCATACAAAATTAAAACCTCCAAACAACGGACACTTTTTACATATCGTTTTCACTGGTTTGACTATCAAAAGTGACTAAATTAGCTGCATTACAAGCATGACAAACAGTTTTATATGCCAGATTACTTATAAAAAAACCCTTAAATTTAATTAAATACAGTAATTATACTGTTTAACAAGCGTAATTTGTATAGCTGTTTACTGCACGTTACTCTAAGAAAAGGATTGGTTATTTGGTATTTATTAGAGGATTGGTGAAACATTTGTTTAATATTTAATCCTTTAAATACAATAAAACTAAATTACAACCATTTTCCCTCAAAAATGTACCCAGAAAATCCAACAATTTACAATATAAAACGGTAACAATTATCATGGAACCGAGTAAACCAACAATGTAACTCCAGGTGAATGGAGTTACTATAGCGTTACGTTGCTTTAAAATTATTTAAAATAGTAACAAAATTGCCTTCTTTAACATATAAATCACAGAAAGTAACTGATTTATTAATTAAAACTTGTTTTAAAGCTAAACCTTACCTTCTAATCCTTCACCAGGCTGAGAGCAAAGGGGGTACAACAACCCTTTTGTAAAGTTATGTTTTTTTGGTAGGGTTATCTAATAATTTCGATCGAAATTTTTCAAAAAATATAGGTCTAGTTATCGGTATTGTGTCCGTAAAGTAAGTACCAAGCGGGTCGAAAATGGGATGGGTTTCATATGGTATGCACTTCACTATAAAGTACAGTACATGAATATGAGGGTAGGGCATAATGTGAATACCCGTTATTAGTGTAAGGTGGGCGTTCGACACCGGCCAGTTCCCCACAGGTATAATATCCACAACAGTTCTTAGATGCGGCGGTAAGAAACTTTAGTGGGCCTAGAATTTTACTTGATCACGATAACGTCTTTCCCATTGAAATGGTGTATTTTTTTGGAATTTTTTAGTGGAAAATTATATGATTTTTCTCTTCTTTCTTCTTCTCTGGTAGAGGAGGAACATGAGAAATTATTCAAATGAGATGGAATGTGGAAATTGTATACAGAATGCGTATAAAAATTTATGTTCTTACACATGTAGAAGAGCTTTAACAACTTTCCTCGCATTCTTTCATGAAGGAATGTGAGAAAAGTTATGTCACTGCTCCTCTATAAGAGTAGGAACATAACTTTTAGGTTATTTCTTTAAAGGAACGGAGGTGTTGTTATTGTTGTTGTTGTTGTTGTTTACTTATAAAAGAAAGCAAGAAAGTGGGTGCTGTTGCTATAAAAGAAACAATACTGTTGTTGTTTTCTTATTGAATTTATACAAAAGAAACAATAAAGTGTCTTGTAGTTGTTTAATTTTTATTCTATTTTTACAGAAAAAACAAAGACGATGTTGTTTCTGTAAGTCAATTTTCTCAATTAAAAATCACACCTTTTAATTAAACAATTTGTACACTTTGTGTTAAAAAAAATCCCACAAAAAGTGCTGAAGTAACACTCATAAATAACCAAAACAAAACAATTAAACACAGAACTTTTACAAAAAACAAAGATAAACAAATGGTAGTGTAAGATATAAATCAACAATTTGACTTATCCTTTTAGAAAAGGAGAAAAATCCCTATAAAACCTCATAGGGGGTTGATATTGGAAATGTCTCACACTTAAAGAAGACATTTTCTTGAAAGTTTTTCTCGATAGTCTCCCTCCTTATTCTTACAGTTTTATGATGTCGTAAAGTTATGTTCTCTTAATGATATCAGACACCGCCATTGTCTCTGTTGATCGTACGCTTAGAGGGTGTGTGCCACAAGAACCAATTAGGGTGCGCCCCGGTATACCCGTTTTTAACGACATACTTTACGATCGGCCCTCATCCTTCTTCATCTCCAAGCCTACAGCAAATTGGAATCCATAATATGTTTTCTGAGGGAACCTTTGTATAAAACTTTGTCCCTTCTTTCCGTTTTTTTTTTTTTCTTTTTTAGAATCTACACCGGTCAGTTTTTAGTGCGAGTAAAAATCGTTAGATTGATAATGGCTTCCCCCGTCTTCCAAAATAGAAATAAATGATCGATGTGTTAATTCGTTTTGTATATTTGTAATGGCCGATTGTGTTTTTAACAATTTAATAAATAATCAAAGTTTGTTTCTTACAATTTCGTAATTTATTTTACAGAAATTTAAACCAATTCTTTACTGTTTTGGTAGGAAAAAGTAGTAGTTTTTACGACTTAAAAAGTTTTTATTCCTTATAAAAGAGAGTGATAGAAATGTTTGTTTCTTTTGTTCTTTATATATTAACTTCCATTTCTGTTTAAAATATTTGATTTTATACCCCACGATTGCTTCATTTTGTACCCCATGATTGCTTAATTTTCTACCCCAAATTGCTTGATTTTGTACCCTAGTTTGCTTGATTTTATATCTCAAATTGCTTGATTTTATACCCCAGTTGCTTAATTTTGTATCCCAGATTGCTTTATTTTCTACCTCAGATTGCTTGATTTTGTATCCCAGATTGCTTGATTTTATACCTCAGATTGCTTGATTTTGTACTCCAGATTGCTTGATTTTGTACCACACGATTGCTTGCTTTTAGAAAACGGTTAAGCGAATTTTGGGCCACCCTTTTGAGGGATTAATCGTAAGAATTTACGCATTTCTCTTATTTTTTAATACAGTAAACGTAATTTAATTAGAGTTTGTAGAAGTTTTTGATTATTTTGTTTCTAGTTTTATTTTTTAGAGAAAATAAATACAAACAAATTTCCAAATTAAGCTTTTAGAAAGGTAATATAATTGAGTAAGAAGAAAATAGAATTTATTTTTGGAAATAATGCGATTAAGAAGACAAGTTTTACTTGAAAAATACCCCAAAACTCGTTTGATATATTTGATTCCCCCTTGTTTTTTTTTTTGTATTTAACTTGACTCGAAAATAGAAAAATGTGGTTAAAGGGCTTTTCTGGAAATTACCTTCTGAACACACAAACACAAAAAAGAACAGTTCTTTCTGTGTGACAAGTTTATGTAAGTTCTTACTTTACTGTGTTCGTCATCATGCAACACTATATTTTACGTGTACGGGCCCAAATACAGGTAACTACGAATACCTTTGACTGTGCCCCGCGCTTCAAAGGGCCCCAAAATTTACTTATTCTGTATACAGAATGTGATTTGAAGGTGTTGTGAATTGAAAGATCCTTTCGATGTGTACTGAAAAACTTATTTTCGGAGAGATGTGAGGCCCCTATTTTTGACTTTTTCCAGTTTTCTTAGACTTATCTTATCCTTTCAGGCGGTATATACACATATATAAGGCCTAATTTCTCTTCTCTTATGTTCTGTGTGTATATGAGTATCTTTGTTACAATCTCACTTTATTCGTGCCTTATATATACACGTAACTATAACGCTCTATCTCACTGTTTTCAAACGATATAACTCCAGTTATGATATTCCCAACTACTAATTCACTACTCTAAGGCCTTATATAAGCTTTATTAATTACTTTGTTAAAACTTATAGGGCCTTAACTTATTTCACTCAAGCAGTACGACCTTATTTAAGCACTTTTATTTCATTTGGGCCTATAAGCGTGGTGTATAAAGGTCTTATCCCATTTTCAGGCCTTACATACGAGTATATAAAGGGCCTTATCTGACTTTTTTTTTTAGTTTATTGTAGGGCTTTGCGAATATAATGGCGTATCTTATGATTAATGGACGTGTCAAGCAAAGGATATCTGATTGAAGTGACGTGAAGATACGTTGTGATGCTTTTATGATTTTTTTTTAAATCATCCTGAATAAAGGATATTATATTGATGACGAGGACGATGATGATGATGAGAGGAAGGAAGAAAAGGAGGAGGAGGAGGAATCTTGTACTTTCCTCCATTATCTTCAATTTTACCATGTTTTATCCTTAACCATTGTATCATAAAGTAATGGTTTCAGAGTATTTTGGTTAATTTAAAAACCTTTTAAGTTAAAATTTAAAATATTCTAACGCTTAATTAGTCTTTTAAGTGTGTATTTGAATGAAATTCGCTGGCACTAGACTCAAAATTCGCTATTTAATACCCAAAAAGTGAGGATTTCGTGTAAAAAATGCTATTTTGTGTTAAAAAAACCTTTCTGAATCCTGAATTAACGCATAAAATGATCAAAAAAATCTTAATTTTTATACAAAAAATAATAATAAAAAGAAAAAACATCAAGTATAATTTGTATTTACAACAGTGTTGCCCTACTAACTAGAAAACTAATTTACCACACACCGTTCCTTATCACATCTGTTGTGAGGATCTAAGCAAGTAGCAAGGGGGAAAAGATGGGGTTAGGGACATAAAAATGGATATTTGAACTCGACAGGTTTTTGATAGTTGTGTTCCAGGAATAAAATCGTCTCGTAGAAAAAGTTCTGGTGGGTTGACAAATGAAAATATGACACGTCTCGTTATAAATCATAGCTGTAGTACATTGTAAATTTATTGCTACCGACTAGTTTAGTACAAGATAAGATACATCTTACCTTACTTGATACCAAGGTTATATATATATATACTGTAATAGAATTTTTTTGAGTGTTTTTTGGTGTCGTTTCTGTGTTTCTTATTGGAAATTTTGTCGTTTTAACACACGAAATATATATAAAAAGTAAACCTTTTCGTAACAGAACACTCGGCAGACACGCCTTGGTTATCATTTACTTTTGGGTGGAGGCAATGCTTCAGTGAAAACAGTGAAAGCTATTCATATTTTGGCTCTACCCGGATTTAGATTTTAATAAATCTGTCAAAATACTATTTTTCTTTCTTTACTTCTTCATTCTTGTGTTTTGTTTATAGAAAATTTAGGTCTTGTAGGTCTTGTAGGTAAGGTACTAAAGCTTGATTCTATTCTATTGTTTTGTGGAATGTTGTAGCCTAGAAAGTAGTTTTTTCCCCTCCTGTATAAAAATAGCCTATTATGTGTTTTTAACAAATAACTAGCCGCATTTTTACTATAAAATACTAGAATTATTCCGGTAATTTCTCATAAAATTCTTTAACTTATCAACCTTTTCTACAAGAAAACAAGTACCAAATTGACTTATAATTATAAAATATACCGGAGTATAGTCTTATTTTCTTGTCGATTATACTATAATTGATATTGTACAACTCTGTACCGATTGTAATTAAAGTACAG
This sequence comes from Centruroides sculpturatus, assembly GCF_000671375.1. Classification (NCBI taxonomy): domain Eukaryota; kingdom Metazoa; phylum Arthropoda; class Arachnida; order Scorpiones; family Buthidae; genus Centruroides; species Centruroides sculpturatus. Next base: position 73,962 of record NW_019385107.1, on the reverse strand, counting down.
TAGGTAGAATACACTTTTATTCCACCTTGTATGCAATTTTAACGTCATTTTCTACAGGAAACTGTGAATTAAATCGTTTTCTATCAATAAAAATTCTCAACAATACACAATTTGAGCAGGAAACAAACCGGATATCTGAAAGCTTTCAACGGGCGATTTTTTAAACAAGTTTGTACACGTTAGAATTTTCTATTGTTTCTGATAATTTATCTAATTAAAATTCCCTCACATCATTTCTAAATATAACCTCTCTCTCTCTCTCTCTCTCTCTCTCTCCCCCGGAAACGTACAGCAGAGTGGAAGGAGGGGGAAGGAAAAATCGAGCCCTCGAATGTCTTTTCGCCATGTTGATGACACGAAATCAAATCCATCCTGACAGTTATTATCCACACATCAAGATCTAATTAATTTTGATTAGACAAGCTCTCCTGCTTGACAGAAATGACTAACAACGTTCAAAATGGCATCTGTTAAAAAAGAAACTGACATTTTATTTTTATTTTTTTCCTTTATCTCCTCACGGAGTTCACACGAATTCACTCTTACTCATAAATGACGTGTCACCAATGATACGTCACTTATGAGTAAAATTTAAATTAAGATTATTCGTGTGTTTTTTTAATGGTAAAATATGTAGAATAGTCATTATTTTTTTAGTTTTTTTATGTTATAATTTATGCTTGATTAGTTTTATGCACTTTAAAAAAAAAAATCATTAGCATGTGAATACCATTCGTAGATTGCGATAACGCAAAATTATGCAAACATTACTTATTAAATACGATAAAATATATCATTAGAATCGATTATTCATACAAATACAACATAATTAGGGGTGAAATCGTATATATTTACGAATAAACTCGCATAAATTGGTTCTTTGAAAGGTGCAAAAATTACGTATTTCGGGCGGTTTTATATTCAAATTTTATATAAAAAACTTGCCATTTATATAGATTAGAGTCATATTATGCAGAAATTACGTTAATACACTCAAATTTATTACGTCAAAAACATTAAACATAATATATACTTCAATACAGATGTTAAACAGAAGTACAGATGAATGTATATATAAGTAAGGCTCTATAGATGTAAATACACAGCCCAAAATTTAGTTTACATTACTTATGTATTAGTTTTGACAACTAACTTTCGGACCACCCTGTAATTAACAGTAAAAAACCCTAAATATAAAGGTATAGTTAATAAAGAACTATATAAATCCCTATACTTTAGAGCAAATTTCGTAAAGTTAAGTTTAATTGAGTAAGACGAATACATAAAACTATAATTGAATTCGTTAAAGGGGGGAAGGGAGATGGTAGAAAAATATGTAGGAAAGAGGGTGTAACGCGATAAACCCCTTGAGCAGCAGGCAGTAATTTACTAATGAGGATAGCATTTAGGAAGTTTTATCAGGTATAGATCGATTATGGTCGATGGATAATCGAGTAAATTCTGATTTGTCATCACGTTGAAACTTCTAGGAAATTAATTGAACGTTAGTTAAGTGGGCCATTTATCAACGTGTTCGTATAGGAAGGAGGTTTTATCTTGAATACATTTTTTTCTTTTCTATATGTAGAAGAATAGATTAGTTTTTCGTCAATGAGACTTTTCATTAAATTTTGATAAGGTAAATTGGGATAATTAGGTAAAGGTTAAGTTATAGGTCGAAGGGGTGAAACTACTTAACAGATTTAATTCAAGGAGAAACTTCCATTAGTTAATGATGATAACAATTCTTTACTGTAAACACCCCTCGAAAAAAAAAAAAAGGTTTCTGCCTTTATCTTTGTTCCATCTAATTATTAAAGGCAAATAATTCAGTCTTTATCTCTTAAGTAGAATGCTGTCAAACCACTTTTAAACTATTTTTAATACCCCTTTCGATGATGTTTTTCAATAGAAAATTGTATAGAATGGTTAAAATTGTACATCTTAAACAGTACAATTCCTATGTATGATTGTGTGTAATAGGATAGGCCTCTACGCAATAGGCATTTCTCTTAAATATTTATGTTACGTGTACTTTTATAGGGCCTAAATTTGTAAAAAAAATACCCCTTTCGATGGTGTTTTTCAATAGAAAATTGTATAGAATGGTTAAAATTGTACATCTTAAACAGTACAATTTCGCTCCTGGTATATTGTACATCTTAAACAGTACAATTCCTATGTATGATTGTGTGTAATAGGGTAGGCCTCTACACAATAGACATTTCTCTTAAATATTTATGTTACGTGTACTTTTATAGGGCCTAAATTTGTAAAAAAAAAAAATATAGCCTAAATAACCTTCTTCGTAAGGCTAATAGGTAATACATAACCTAACCTTAATGGGCTAAAAGTATACAGTTATACAGTCTCAGTAATGATTGTTATAGAATTTTAATTGTTATTTTAAATTAGGCCTTCATTGTTTACAGTTATCAGGCCTACTAACTTGATTTAGGCCTTAATTTATTTAAATTAAATATGGTAGTTTCTTCGCTCTCGTATAGTCTTGCTGGTACTTGAGTTCGTTTGATGGAGTGGATTTTATCATTTTTAATGATGTATATTATATAATTATTAAAGAATATACTTAATTTGTTACATACGAACTCAAGTGGGTTAAAATCTAGTGATAAATATGAAGGGCATTGAAAAAAACACAGCATGAAATAGATCCGAAATTTGGAATTAAACGTGTGAAAAGTGTGTTTAAATTCGTAAAAATTACCATAATTAAGCTATGTAGTATGTATTATAGCATTAATAAGTGACCTGTAGTGTTTATTAAAGGTTTTCACATGTATAAAATGTATGGTAATTTAGAAATTATAGCTAAGATTTCAGAAAATAGCACGATTATTCTCATTCTTACGCTTACTTCATGACTTAAATTGAAGCATCGTGATCTCATGCACACGCTTGTATGCTGTTTCTATGACAAAACCTCATAGAAACATCACAGTTCTTGCGTGCAGAGAGGAATTTCATGCAAGAAACCACTATTAGAATGTAGATAAGTAAATTATCCAGTGAAATTACAGTATAAATTACCTTTATTCAATGCCAAATTTCATTTCTTAACGACAACTTTTACCATTAATTTCTACGCGCTTCAATATCAGTCGCGATATACTTCACTCCCTCATTAAAATATTTCAATTCATTTACATAATAAACCTGCCTCTTTATCCAATACTTTTTAGTTTATTACAGCATTAATTACGTCCACTTTTCTTGTTTTTTTTTACACAAAAACTCATGCCATACGCTGGAATAATTTGGTTTCAGTAGGTGCAGATTGGACCAATGATTTTTTCCTAGTCGCTAGCAATTTATCAAACATAAACTACCCTCGCTTTATCAGACGTAACTATGTTCCATTTAGGGAGGAGTTAAGGTATTTATCTGCCAATCTGCCCAAACAGACACACACAGAAGGGGATAGAGTTAAGGGGAGAGAGAGAGAGAGAAAAAAAACATGATTGACATGATCATACAGGAATCTCTTGTGTTGTTATGTGGTCTACATGTTTATAATGCGGGTCTAGAACAAACAGATTGTATCCTCGATGGGGTGTGGGTATACAAATATCCAGTCGATTATCAAGGCTATAATTAACAACCAATCGACTCTTCTTATCCGGACTTAATTCTTAAAGCGGGCCACCACCTGTAACCTGTATGAAATGCTCTTTTTTTTCTCTGTTACTATTAATGAAGAGATGTAATTAGGTGTATTCATTGCTTTATTTTAAGTAAATGAATGTAACTCCAAGGTTTAAATGACGTTCGGCCCACGTACAGATGAAGAAGAACGATTACTCGAAGGTTGTTTTTTACGTTCTCTTCGCGTATTTATGACGGCAAAAATTAGGGAAAAAACTGTAAAATTCTATAAAATCTGCTGTAAAATATTATTCTGTACGGTAAAGCGAGATTATACCGTACTTGATGGTATCTTCCAAGCGTAAAGTCCCATACAAATCAGACGTATGGCCTACATTTTGTGTTAACAAGCTTATAAATGAAGAAAGATGTATTTAAATATGATCCTGCACGAATTAAATTTAATTTATGAATCATTTTATATGGGGGAATTTAACCTAAAAATACGAAAAATCGCGTGTGATTAGAAATTGATTAATCCAAATGTTTTTATGTGATTTCTGTACCACTATGTGACAATACCTATGAGAAAGTAATGTCTAAAGTAAATTAATTTATATGTTCGAGCTTCCAGAGTGTACAGATCATTATTATGTTAAGTTTTCCTCTACAACATAATAAAATTTGAATATTTAAACTGTTTAAAAACGTCCTCCGAAATGTAAGTAATTGTATTTTTTCTTATTGTTTCAGTAAAGAAAAAAAAAATGAAATTCTGAGTAAGATGGAGTATCGTTATGCCTGTAACAAGTCCAAAGAAAATCTAAACTTCCTGTCGAAACCAGCAACGTCGGGTCGAGTATCACCTTGTCACGATTTGGGCTACCACACGCTTCTGACACGAGTGGTGCCTACGTACGAGTGGTATCCAAACTCGACACCATCTGCTCCCGTTGTGCCTAGATTCACCCCAACTTTCAAAGCAAAGAAGCAACCAAAAACGTCTCAATTCGACAGGTTATCCGATGTATTAATAACCCGGATATTTTCTCATCTTTCAAGTAACCACTTGTGTATCTGCGCTCGGGTCTGTCGACGATGGTACTTTTTGGCATGGGAACCACAATTGTGGACCAGCATTTCGTTAAACAGCGATCGGATCCACGTGGATCGTGGACTGAAGACTCTTTTTCGACTTCTTTGTCGGCATTCTCCAACTGGTTGCCTGGCTGTTGAGAAGATAAATCTAAACGGATGTGGTAGATTAACGGATAAAGGTTTGTTGACTTTAGCTAGAAGATGCCCCGAGCTGAAGACCTTCCTGATACGAGGATGCAACGAAGTTACCATCAACGGAGTGACAGAAATATTATCTCGTTGTCTGAAACTGGAGAAGCTTGATGTAACAGGTGAGTGAGGTTTGCAATCGTCACTTGAATACACATTGAGTACTTGCAGTTCAAATGTTTTCTACCAATTGTAGTAGTTGCAGCAAGGTTCTCTATGATACAATTTTCTACATTTTACATTTACACGAAAATGTTCAGGAGTAGAACAAAAGCTCAGGCTCAAAAACAGAACTAGTCTCGTCGTAGACTATTCTAAACAATAGAGGATCCAGAAATCTTACAGGGGGTGCAATATGACTTACAATCTGCTTTGTTTTAGAAAACCCCAGAGGGATGCAGCTGCTCCTAAATCTACCCCTATAAACATTGCATTCGATGTTTAATACCGCAGCTGATCCGAGACAATTGTGCTCTAAATTCCTTCGTAGACTCACCCCAGGCAGATGTATTTTATTGAATGATGTCTCTCCCCCCCCTCAGTTGGAAGGAAAGAAATCGTACGAGTAATTTAAGAAGAAAACGTGTAATAAGACGTTTAATATGTGTGGTGTGTGTGATGCGCATTTATGGTTCAAGCCACCAGCTGTGCCTTCCGATCTCCATCTGTCAAATAATCAATCAGAGATATATATAATCAAAGTGCCCGCATAAGCTACAAATTCCCACGGGTTATTTTTGTCACCTCGTTACCTCGGCACTTAAGATAAGCCTAATCGAAGCATGTCTCTTCTTCTAGCTATTAGAAAGGTGGACGTCATCCACCCTAAGGGAATAGAATAAAAGGCGTTTCTGTGGTCTGCCGTCTGTACAGACGATGGATGGTGGAGGCGTGGTTTACTACTATGGCAACAAGGTCACCCTTTTCTATTTTTTTCCACAAAAAAAAATTCTCCTGGGTATTTACATTTTACACGAAACATTAAAGAGGAGCAACTACTACACTACGGAGATTCATTACCATCTTTATAGATCGGGTTTACTTTCCTGTACTTTAGAAAGTTGTAAGTCTCTACAGGCTATTGTACAGGCTACAATGGAAAAAGGAGGCTTTCTATAATGAAAATTTATAAGTTTCTGTAGGCTCGTATAGGTTCTGAAGTCGACAACTGACCTTTATGGGTTTGAAATGTAGGATTTCTGTAAGTTTCTGTAGTGTCTGAATAGAAAATAAGGCTTTTCTGTAAGCTCTGTACGCTCTATATTGAAAAGTATAAGAAAAATATTGGTTTCCTGCAAGTTTATTAGGATCTAAAATAGAAAATTGTAAGCATTTACATGCTCTTATCGAAAATAGAAAGTTATATGACTCCATAGATTCTAAAGTGAGCCTTCTATAAACTAGATTTAAATAGACACTTATAAGATATAAAATCGACAATTTGTCTCTTACAATTCCTTAAAATCCAAAATCTTACATCAGGCTCCATCACACAATACAGTGTAGTGTTGTGTATATTTTGTATCTAGTTTTGATAGATATAAAGGGGTCTTTGTGATGAATTAGTAAATTACTTTTATATTATTTGTAGAATTTATTTACAATACTTCCTCTGATAATAACGTATTACATTTTAAATATAAGATACTTATTACACGAGGGATGTATATTAGAAGAATAAAGAATGGATCCCATTAAATTTTCCATTAAGTTTTGATTACGAAGCGATTTAGTTAATATATTTTGCATAGTAGGTCAATATTTCGCCCGGAGCTAAAAAATTTAACAATAAGATTTGCAAAATAAATCATACCCAACTCCATACAAGTGAAGGTAAATCTATGAAATCCAATTGGAATTGTATTATTAAAATACGCACATTTTTCTTTTGCAAAAGGAAACATAAAAAAAAAGGATAGTAGACAATCTTGTGGGATAAAATTCTCTAATTTGGGACGTCACACTTGATAGCATCACACGTACAAGAAACAATAGTCTAAGTATCAAGAAGGCCCAACTTATGTAGAAAGTCTGACAGGCCGAAAAGTAAAATGCCTTGGAGGATAACAAGACATGAATGAAATGTATTCAAGCTGAAGTTAGGATCTTCTGATATAAATTACCATCTTTCATGCGTGGCTCAAGGAAATTTATATCCCCATATCAAAAAGTACTATAACCTACTCGTTCATTTACTTTCGTAAGTTTTCATTAAAGTAAAGGTATAATCATAAAGATAATTAAAAGAATTGTAAATTGAACACCGAACTAAAGTTTCCATAGCGAATGGGTTAAAGCGCAAAAAAATGCAAATTGGGCGCACGATTGGAAAGGCCGCAAGTGTGAATCGTGGAAGTATTTAAGGAGCTGTAGGCTACATCGGTAAGAACCCATAAGCAATGAGAGGTGAAGCCAACGCCCTTTAAAAGAAAGTCACGCGAAGAAGACTTGGTAGAACCCGAGGCGAATCAGAACGGGTAAACAGAACTCAATGCAGTCAGTGAGTTATGGGCAGTCATCGGTAGACCATAATTAAAGTTCGAAGCCCGTCTATTAGCAGTGACTAGTCCTCGGGCTAACTCTGTCCACGCCCCATGATGATGATCACGGAACTACGGTCTCACTCGCTTGTCACCCAGACAAATTGCTATTATTGTATTAATTTTTAACCATTTTGTGGTTTATTACTTGTTGTAGATGCTCGGGGATGACCTTTTTTACTTCTGTCCTCGTTTTTCAATCCTCTAGTTGGGTTTTGAATCTCTTTTACACGGACAAAAAGATGCTCTTCAACGTCTCTTCATCCCTTATCCAATTTTCCTTTATGTGTCTTAAACAATTACAATTGGATTTCAAGTGTACCCCTTAATTATTTCTTTAAAGAGACATAATACAGTTTCCTTTTTACTTGTTTCTAAATCCTTTACTAGTGTATAGTAACGGGTTATCGAATTAAGGGGATAGAGTTTACGAGATTTTGAAAAATTACACGAAAATACACAGGGAATAAATCTGAAGTACATTGTATCTATCTACACCAGAATGAATTGCATTCATACATTTATAGAAATCGTATGTTCTATCACGATAGGAGGTCGAAGTCGCTACTATACAAACCGCATAGAGAATGCGGTGTCTATGACCTTCTACCCCCACCAGTGACAGCAGACATGTTTATACAGTTTACCGCCAATGTTGGAGTGACATTTTTGACCTAACAGGTGATAAATATTTAAACTTGAGGTTGACATCAAGCTGCGGTGGTAAATGGGTAGACAATTTAATGAAAGATCCAAGGGATCAGCTTAAGGTCAACTAATTCCAACTGGCCTGACAATTTTTTTCCCCTCTTTACTTCTTTTACACTAACACATCATTTTTCCTTGACCTTTGGGTCCTTAGACATAAAGTTCTGTCATTGGGCATCCTTCTTTGCGTCATTAAATAAGATATTCGTCATTTTTCATACAGGAACCACTGGTACAATTGGGGGGGATTGAAGCCAACCGGCTTATTAGGAACGGGGCTACCCTTCTTTATTATGCATAACCCTGCGGCTCGTGTCATAATCTGATCTTAGGATCAGTCCTGCACTTTCTGATCCCCAGACAGTTGCGCAAATATTTTAATACGTCATGCATAATCAGTAAAATTTATTAAAATTCGAACCACAAAAAAAATAATAATAATCTCTGTATAAATAATATATAATAGCGCGCTTCTCTTAGCATTCTTCTCTATTTGGCCACATTAAAAAATAACGATTAATCGAAATGATCATTTAAACATTCCATATTTTAAATCGCATAATTATACAGAGAAATACTTGAAATAATGCGTTAAAAATAATTAGCGCCCATTACAGAAAAGAAAATAATGACAACACGTTAAAGAATTAATTTAACTCCATTAATTAAATTCTTATCAATTTCATTGAAGAATAATTATTAATTAACTCTTATAGATAAGGTTTTTTAAATTATTTTGATAAGATAAAGAGATATAAAAATTATAATTAGGCATATCCTGTGATGAAAATGATAAGATTTCTAACTACTTTTGGGTGTAAGTCGTTATGACTTTTCTACCCATTTAATGTACTTAAATACATTATGCTGATGATGCTTTGTATAACAAATTGCTTATTATACTGCCACGTTGGACAGATTAAGTCTTACAGGGAGAAAAAAAAATCTTACTCCGAAAATTACTTTATTAAACACACATGTACGGGCATAAATGCGTATTGGGCATAACTTAACTTACATTAAATATATTTTAAGTTAGTTTTTATGGTACAGTCCAACATCCAATAAAGATCACCTGCATACAGAGGCCCTCCACTCGAGAATAACTCAGCTAAAATGGCCCCTGAGCCAGTAAAAAGTTAACCACCCGAACGGCAGCCATTTTATGTTTGCAGTGGTCGTTGTTCGGAGGTTTGACTGTATTACATATTGTAAATAAGCTCTTACATTATAATTATACTATTAAGAGTTACAATTAAGTATGTATGACAATTACTTTTATATATGTACAGTGTTACAGTTATTTTTTTGTGGTGAGAAAAATTCAATTGTTCGTTGCAGGTTGCTTCAGAATCACAGCAATCCAGTCATTGTCTAGGATTAGACAGAACGATTCAGGAAGTGACACGGAGTCGCTCCTGCCAGTGGGGCTCTATCTACAATATCTGGACCTGACAGACTGTCATTGTATAGACGACGAGGGTCTGGAGGCAACAGTTCGTCACTGTCCCCAATTGACTCACCTGTACCTGAGAAGGTGTGTCCAAATAACAGATGCGGGCATTAAGTACGTGGCTAGTTATTGTTCAGCCATGCGTGAACTCAGTATAAGTGATTGCCTGCAGATAACCGATTTTGGACTGTACGAATTAGCTAAATTAGGCCCCAGTCTACGCTATCTAAGTGTAGCCAAGTGTGACCAAGTTTCGGATGCTGGTGTTAAACAGATCGCGCGACACTGCTATAAACTTCGTTACCTTAACGTACGCGGTTGCGAAGCCGTTTCGGATAACAGCGTGGAAGTACTAGCGCGTAGTTGCCCCCGTCTACGCGCTCTGGATGTTGGAAAGTGTGACGTCACAGATCAAGGCTTGAAGATGCTGTCCGAAAATTGTCCAAATCTTAAGAAGTTAAGTGTGAAGTCCTGCGACTTGATCACAGATCGGGGGATACAATTCATTGCTTATTATTGTAGAGGGTTACAACAGCTCAACATACAAGACTGCCCAGTAACTGTTGAGGGGTACAGAAAAGTTAGGAAGCTCTGTAAACGTTGCATAATCGAACATACAAACCCGGGATTTTACTAAATTTTTTGTTATTTAATGCTAAAATTTGGCTCTTTAAAGGCCCAAAAATTAAGCAAAAAAACCATACTTGATGAAATTGGGGTATAGATCTGATTACAGAAAATTCAGGATTTATCAGAAATATAGGGCAAATTTAGAATAATGGGCAAGTCCAACACACTTTAATATCGCTTTAATCGCAAAGTGTCGCTCACGTTATCTTGTTAACACGCCAATAAAGAGTGATCACTTACGTAAAGGCCTACATATTAGATAATTATAACTTTAAAGTTACGCGAACAGAATCACAAATTGTGATAGTAACTTAGTAGGATACGTTGTTAAAATTATTTCAAGGTATATTTATATATACTTTACGTGTATCGTGTTTGTTTATGTCTATTACAGGTCTCAAAGACTTCATATGTGTCTAAGCACCCTTTATAAAACACTACTTTTGTCATGTAATGACATAAAAAAAAAACACTGTTCGTACAATAAATTATACAGGTAAGAACGTGTATCCCGCATATTACAAGAATCAAAGTTACTGCAGTAATAAACACAAGGGCATTTGTAACGCAATAACAACACCAAAGCCTTTCAAGTATCAGCCATTAAGTGTTATCGCCATTTCTACAATTTTGTACTGTAATTTCATAATTTTAACAACAATTAAAATAGTTATACGAAATTAATGACGATTGCAAAATTCTAGAAGTGACGATGATTGCATTTACTCAATTATCCTGTAAACAATGTAAATATCTTTCTGTCATTTATAATATTTTTTTTTAAAAGTAATATTTAATGTTTTAACGTGAATAAAATCGATAAAATAATGATAATTTTATGTTTTTCTTTATCTAAATTCTAATTTTAACTTAATTGGTGTGCTCTGAATTACCCAAATGTGAAAGGGTGAAGGGGAAATTACTCTTTCACCCTTTCACATTTGCGGCTTTTGTGACATATAATAGGTGTTCTACGCTACAAAAATGTCCTTAAAAATATTAAAATATATAATTATTTATTAAACAAACCTTAAATTATTTACATGTCACTTCTGCTGATTCCTTTCTGGTGCATCTTCCATTGCAATCTGCCTGACTTGCACAGAATAAGGCGTTACACGTATTTGATGCAAATTCGGATGATCTCCCTGTTTCGTCTCTGTTTTAGGTCTTGGTAAATTTACAGGTTTAACATCAGAAGAAGACCTAAAACAGGTCATTAGCATATCTAAAATAAGTTCTATCACTTCTACAATAGTCACCAGAGAGAGTCCGAGGCATAGACCTAGTGTGCCACCAATATTGGCTATTAGTGCCGGTGTCTGAGGAGAAAACACCGGATCAGTATCACGTTACTGTACTAGTTTACTTGATAATTTTATATATATTTATATCTCACCGTATATGTGGGTGTTTGAGTCTTCTTTTCGAATGTTAAGTCTTTGTAGTACACGTGTATCCCCATGATGTCTCTGCATGGCAATTTTTTACTGTAAATAGTGTTGTAATTGTTAAGATTATCTATGTATTAATGCGTGTACTTACGTGTAACAAGTGGAGTTGCCACACGAGATTTTTTCCGGGCAATTTTCTTCAAAAACGAACTGGCTATACGAAACACTAGTATCGAACGTCTCCTCGCTGATAGGAGAATAATATTAAGATTTATCATCACCCATCAGTTTCAAATTCATCTACTCACCTGCAAGCGGGATTACACTCGCAATCTGCACCCGAAATCACATTTTCACTGCAGTCTTCTACAAAGAAAAAAGAGTTTAAGAGCTTAAATGTGTTCCAGGCACAATATTACAGATAAGAACAGGAAGCTTCACCTTTATCTTTGTGTTGCCTGCAATGGATCACGTCACCCCTGAGAGACTTTCCAATTCTGATATTTAGAGTGCAATTGCATTGGTCTAACACCTTTTGAGAATGGCAAGCTTTGATGCAACCCTGAAATTGCTTCATTTGTTAACACAGACGTCACCTATCCGCTATATTTGGGTGCGCTCACCTGTCGAGAATAAGGCAATTCTCCAAACATCTCCTCCCAGTGGGGAATGGCCGTATTGGTGGTGCAGTTGCCATGGGGTGGTTGCAGTCGTTCAATCTCTTCCTGTTACGGGTGAAAGGTTAAGCGATACGTTCGCTAATGTAACTGATTAAGTTAATTATCGGTTACCTTCATGATTGCAATGTCGGCTAACATGCAACGTGGCACGTTGATGCCGTCGTCTTCCGGGAATGGGAATTCATTAGGAGAGTGGACGATGGTACGTATGCCACTAGTTCGAATATTCGGATCGGTGTGAGTAACTTTAATCACTAAATGCAAACCTGCAAAGGAAAAAAATTACTTAGCAAGTTTTTTCTTCTGATACATATTTTACTTTTTAACAAATTTAACACTTATTTTTCTTCTAACCCCCTTTTCCAAACTCTACTTCCTCTGAAGAATGAAGAAGGAAGAGTTTAGAAGAGTTGAAGAAGAAAGGGAGAAAGAAGGGTTACTGTAAGAAGAAACACTGCAAGTTTTCTTCGTGTATACGGTAAGAGTGTTTCTAACACAGCTAAATTCACTGCCAAACTGAAATGAAGACGAAGAGCAGTGGCGTAACTATAATGGTTCAAGTGGAGCAGTCACACCAGGATCGATAAATGTCCTCGAAAAAGATGAAAGTCAAATCTAAAAGATGATGATTCCCAGTTTATGTCCAAGTTACGCCACTTAAAATATGTAAGGCTACGTTTATGCCTCTTTGTACTGTTCCTAAGCGCCTTACATTCTTCTAATCTTCAATACGTAGTCTTACAGTAAGTATACTGAAGTAATTTCGATGTAGTTCAGGCCAATTAAATTAGACTAACATTTTTTTTTTTTTTTTTCTAATTTTCACGAATGATTAGTTGGAATATAAACGTTTCCTAATGGTGTTATCTTCGTAGATGATCTAAAACTTGAAATACAAGATCTTCATCATATAATTTCCTTGAATAATTACACATAATGATGGAAACTTGAAGGAGTTAAATTAACTATCATCATTTATCGGATAATAAAATCATTACCACTGGTGGATCCAAATTTGGTAGTCGTCCTTACGCCACTGAACGTGTAGCATTTACCATAATCTTCGCTCTCCCATTCCTTGAAATCACTAAAAAAAAAAAAAAAAAGCATAATGATGTAGTAAGGTAATAAAATCATCTTTTAATTGTAATTTAAAAAAATACATTTATGAGGCACCTGTAATAACATTCGTTAAGGTCGAAACTGCAGATGAGGATTGTCTCTTGGGCGCTTCCATTGTATTTTATGTGTTTTTCGAATTCGAAGTCGCACATGCCGTTTTGTCTAGGGCCTGTAAGAGGCCTTTTCTCTGCCTGAAATCTTCTACCGTTTCCTCCATCAGCATTATTTTCGTTTCCCCTCTTCAAATTAAAATTACTGATTCCGTCAGAACCCTTTACAATTGATAAATTTCTATACAAATGGTTCACATTTTTCTTCGAACTCTCGTAGAAAGTTTCTCCTGTCAAAAAGAAAACAAAAAAGTAATGTTTACCTTCTTCGAAGGACAATCTACAATGTCTACTAATAGGATTTACGTAATGTCGCGATAATAATAATATATTTATGCACGTAAATATGTTAATAAATGCCACAATCGATGCAAGGATTGCATGTTTCAGACGAAATATCATTCACGCAACAATTTGCTACGAAATTTTAGCGTGAAAGAGAGAGAGTGAGATCTAATGAACATTAGTTCAATTTTTTGAAATTAAAAAAAAAGGTTTTAAACAAACCTGTTTAAGGCGGACACTGTCCGTTTTGACAGGTTTTAGTTTATAGAATGTTGTATTTGTTATTACGACTACAGCATCCATTTTCTACTTTAGAGAGGTTTACGGCTTATAATAGTGTTTCAGTTAGTGTAGCGTACGGATTAGACAGGTTTTCGTTTTACATGGTGTCTTTTTTAGACAGGTTTAAATGTATTATATAAAAATCGCGATTAAAAACTATGAACTTACCTGTTGTACGCGGTGGTAATTGTTTATTATCGTTGTTAATATCGGATAATGGCTGAAGAGTATTCTGTGTTTTCTCCACACACCTGAAAAAAAAAAAAAATACAAAATTCGTGTGTTTTTAATACAAAAATGCAAATTTAGATTCTATTTTCTTAAGGTTAAAAATTTACATTTTTTGGTTCTGATAATGGAAATGCTTAGGCTTTAAAAGGACGCATATCGTTATTGCTGGAAAGTCCATTTCTTTCGGATCTTCCATCTGCAAAACGGAATTTCGGACGAGTTTAAACACGTTTAACGAAATAAATTTCAATTCAATTATGCATAAAAAAAAAAGGAAAACCATCCCAACAGCTTCAATAATTAAAATCTCAACAGATTATACAGGAAGAGGAGGATGAGGAGGATGAGGAGGAGGAGGATGATGATGGTTACATGAATTTCAGATGTAGGTGAAGTGTAACGGTAACGTTACGGAACGATTTATTCTTTTTTCTGAAGTGTTGCGTGGAGAAACAGTACCGTGGTCACGAGTTCGGGCCTCGGGTATACACCAATGCCCCAATATTATGCATATAATCATGTGGCTCAATTAATTGCTCTTTTTCCAGCTAATTGAATAGGATAACGCGCTGCTAATTGGGGGTTTTGTGCACAGTGTTATGGGGGCGTAAGCTTAGTGGATCCCAATTTAAAGGGGGTACTGGACCCTTATCGTTGGCACACTTCGTATCTGAAAACGTGTAAAAATAGAGTTACGTATGGGTTAACCTTGTAGTGATGATGGTACGATAATGGGGACGTCTACGGTGACGACGATGGGAGCGTGATGTGTAAAGCGACTTTAATACAAGTGGATATGTAAACCAATGACGTAGTCCGTTTCATGTATAAATTCTCCATATTAATACCATTGATAATAGCCGTTTAGACACACGCGCAGGACTAAATTTATTAAATCGACTTATGTTAGGAATAATGTATCGTCATGGATTTTACAGGGAAATTTTTCAATTTTTCTTCGAAATTTAATAAGGGTCAAAGGTCATCTCGCAACGATTCTTTTACAAAAATTGGTGTAAGAATATAAATTGGCCTCCTAAATCTATCCCGAAATTTTCTCGTTCTCTCAACTTGAATGATTTTCGTGATAATCATCGAACATATGCACAGACAAACAGACGGATAAAGTGACAAGATAAACCTATTACATAAATCTTTAAAGATTTTTATTCAGATACGGTTTTTCTTTAATTTTTTTCTTTATCTAGAGAATTTAATAAAAACGATTTGAAGATTTTGTAGTATAATTTTAAGGTTAAATAAAAAAAAACAAAAAAATGCAATGAACCTCGAAATTTTTACATTAAACACCTCGCTTTTACGACATTAGAAAACCGTCGTAAAGCGAGTTGTTTTTTATATAACAGTACATTACATCATATCTAATTTCCCTATATAGGATATCACTAAAAAACCCTATACAGAAGATTAGCATAATTCAAACGTTACACAAACATAACAGGAAACCCTATATCCTACTCCCTATCCAGAAGATCCCTATACTTTCTCTATATATCCTACTCTAAACACAGATCCTTATACTCTCTTTCTATATCATACGCCCAATACAAGAGATCCTTATACTTTCGCTATAGGCCTATATCCTACTCTCAATACAAGAGATCTTTATACTCTATATTCTACTCCCAATATAGGAGATCCTTATACTTTTTCTATATATCCTACTCTAAACTTTGGAGATCCTTATACTTTCTCTATATATCCTACACTAAACACAGATTATCCCTATACTCTCTCTATATATCCTACTCTAAAAACAGAGATTCCTATACTCTCTCCCTACATTCTACTCCCAATACAGGAGATCCTTATACTTTCTCTATATATCCTACACTAAACACAGGATATCTGTATACTCTCTCTATATATCCTACTCTAAAAACAGAGATTCCTATACTCTCTCTCTACATCCTACTCTCAATATAAATCCCTACACGCTACTTATAGGAAATCCCTCGCGTTACGCGGATCTCCTATTTAAACAATAGGGTTTAGAGACATCATATAGGGATTTCCTGTTATATTTGCGTAACGTTATTTTTTCATAAGGAAGTATTAATTAACATAATGTGACATCTCATGCTATAGTGTCATTTTGACAATTAAGGAAGCGTAAGTGGCTTGTTTTCAGTGTCGCCTAGTAAGGAATTGTTTCATCGTAAATTTAGGTTTGAATCTTATTTCTTAGATATTTTGTTTATTATTTTTACTGTCTATGTTACTTTTCTAATGTAATTTATGAAAAACAAGGTTACGGTGACATTTACTAATTAGTTAAATGTCACCATACACCAATTATCACCAATTATCCAATTTACGTATAAAATATACCTGAAACGTAACGTTACTTTCGCGTAATTCCACTCGATTTTGCAAAAATTAATAAGGTCACTCCGTAACCAGTGTATTATACATCACCTTATTACTATCGATATTAAAACAGTACAAACAGGTAATGAAATATTCGAAATGTTATACACTTAAATTAGCATTTTTAACATCATTAAATTGTAAATAATATACTACTAATGGTGTATTGTTATTATACAAGTTATTCGAGTATTTTCACTTTCAAGTCGCTGGAAAACACGACCTTGAACTCATTTAGAGGCTGTTACGCTCCATCTGTTACTGTAGCAGTTGAGTGATCAAACAATTGCACTGGTTAGAACTAAATAAATTATTATTCTGTGTCCTACTCGAGTGTGTAACTACTATACCGTACCGAGGTCAAAGTTCAAATACCAAAAAAAAGTGTTATCTTCTAGTACAATACTACAGTATATACAGAATAGCTCCCAAAACTTACAAAGTTTAATGCTTTAATGACAATAGAATAACTTAGTAACTGACTGATCAGTATAGGGAGTATATAGAGAAGGACCTACACTAAAAATCTCGATAAATAAATAAAAATATACTTTCATTTAAACAGGAGAACTTATTCTTGATATTCACTTTCGGTTACACCTGGATAACCTAATTGCCCAACGATAGTTTAATGGATTAAACTACTAAACACACAAGTCGTGGGTTCGCACCTCACCTTATTTACGGACGTAGTTTTCCAGATATTATTTATCTAAACAGAGGAAAATTTTCCATAAAAGACCTCACGGAAGACACTTTATACGTTCAATAATATATAAAAATTAATTTCAAGTCTTTATCGATGAGTGTTTCTTCTGTGTACAACTTTATTGATTGAAGTAACGTTTGTTTAGGCGCCGTTTATCAAGTCGACCGAGGTTATAATTTATAAAATAATTTTATAAATTTTTAATGACCCCCTTCTAGTGATTTATTTACACGTAAATATGTTTATTAGTTTCATTTTCTGACGTTTATTATAACTTTAACAATGCATTTTACTAGACAAAACGAATCACTAACAAAATCCCCCATTAGAATTCTATTTACACTACAAATAAATAACTCGAGTAGTGGGTTTCGAGGCCATAAACAAGCGTAAATTTATTATAACACTTTATTTATTAATAAGTGAGTTGATATAATATAAAACCTATTGTCAGTTTACAAAATTTAATACTGGATCGAGTGTATATTTGAGGCTTTCATAAGTGCTATACACTAGATTAGGTACTAGTGT
Source organism: Centruroides sculpturatus (assembly GCF_000671375.1). NCBI lineage: Eukaryota > Metazoa > Arthropoda > Arachnida > Scorpiones > Buthidae > Centruroides > Centruroides sculpturatus. Next base: position 56,003 of record NW_019385107.1, on the reverse strand, counting down.
TCCTTATAGCTACTATACCACAAGAATAATAATAATGAAAAGGAGTGACAATGATAAAAAATTACAATAAAAAACAATTGTTAAAATATATTATGTCTTCAAACTCGTTTACTTTCTCTAATTAACAAACACTGTTATCCATTATGACGTTAACAGCTATCGAACAATATAAAGCTGGTAATCAGAATCCCGGGACACAGCACCCTCCTAACCTAAACTCTTAAATACTGAAACTTCTCTGCAGAGTTTAAGCTTCATATTGGGTAAAAGAAATCGTTCCCCAAGCAAACAAGGAAAACACCCCCAATATTTTACATTTCTTTAAGTTTTAAAGTCACACGAGTCTTGGATTTGGTCATTTTCTGACAATCGACATACTTTTCCCTCTGTTTATATAAGTAACAATCGATATTGATATTAAAAACGGTTGTTTTCATCAACTTTACTGATCTTACAGAAACACAGCTTGAGTGCATACTACACTGGCGTGAATCGATATTCGCAACAATCAATTAATTTCTATAAAAATCTATCAATCAAAGTACAAGAAAATTTTTGAAAAAGTGTCAAAAAAAAAGTTTTTTAATACTTCTTCGAACTTTATTTTTGTTTTATTGTTACTAAGAATTGAGAAAACGTGCAATAAATCGTATCGATTCGTCTTCTCGAATTTAATGCTAGTTCTATAAATGAATTTGACCATTAAAGCCATTTACGAAGATTGAAAGATTATTTTCTTCATATTCTTATACAAAAACGTGAAGAACACGTGAAAGGTAAACTTGTGTGTCTTTCTACATTTCCATTGTATATATTTTTAAAAGGATTAATTAATTAATGGGGAAGTCTCCCACAAAATATGTGTCGTTTACTCTCAATACAAGAGATCTTTATACTCTATATTCTACTCCCAACATAGGAGATCCTTATACTTTCTCTATATATCCTACTCTAAACTTTGGAGATCCTTATACTTTCTCTATATATCCTACACTAAACACAGATTATCCCTATACTCTCTCTATATATCCTACTCTAAAAACAGAGATTCCTATACTCTCTCCCTACATTCTACTCCCAATACAGGAGATCCTTATACTTTCTCTATATATCCTACACTAAACACAGGATATCTGTATACTCTCTCTATATATCCTACTCTAAAAACAGAGATTCCTATACTCTCTCTCTACATCCTACTCTCAATATAAATCCCTACACGCTACTTATAGGAAATCCCTCGCGTTACGCGGATCTCCTATTTAAACAATAGGGTTTAGAGACATCATATAGGGATTTCCTGTTATATTTGCGTAACGTTATTTTTTCATAAGGAAGTATTAATTAACATAATGTGACATCTCATGCTATAGTGTCATTTTGACAATTAAGGAAGCGTAAGTGGCTTGTTTTCAGTGTCGCCTAGTAAGGAATTGTTTCATCGTAAATTTAGGGTTTGGATCTTTTTTCTTAGATATTTTGTATATTATTTTTACTGTCTATGTTACTTTTCTAATGTAATTTATGAAAAACAAGGTTACGGTGACATTTACTAATTAGTTAAATGTCACCATACACCAATTATCACCAATTATCCAATTTACGTATAAAATATACCTGAAACGTAACGTTACTTTCGCGTAATTCCACTCGCTTTTGCAAAAATNTTATAAATAGTCCCCCCGTTTAACGACTTGACTGGTGTCTAGAATATAGTCGTTAAGCGAGCCGTCGTAGTGTTTTCATAGGTTTTGGGTAATATATTAGTTTATAATCCCCCAAATTAAATCTTAAACTATAAAATACCATACAGAAATCTCCAAAACAATACGTGCTTAGATGTATAATATCATACGATTAAGAACTTTACACCAGTCGTAATGGCGAGAGGTTGTAAAGCGGAGTATACATTCTTGAAATTTTAATAGTTAGGCCTATATTAAATGCCTGAATTATATATTGTTAACTACTTCTGGTCACTCTTTACGTTAACGTAAGTTATTAAAGTGTCATATTTATTTGTTCTTACTTTTACTACAAGTTTAATGGAAGTATTCGTAACATTTACCATAATAATCCGCACTGAACTGTTAATTAATATTCACTTTTGGTTTCCAGGATATTACCATTGTAAGCCTGGCCTAACCGACATTTTCCCGAATAAAGGCCCTTTAAATGCTCACAGAAAAGAGATACTACTGAGGAAAGACTATGGAATTGTTCGTCCTGTATGAATTTACCGTGTCTTCTTCACATCTAACACCTAAAAAGAAGGTGTTTTTCCATAGAAAGTCCCTCTATCTAGAAAGATTTTATATATGAAAGCTTACAAATTCGATTCGTAATATAATATAAATTCCCCATAAAAGTTCTGAAAATGCTTCCAATTTAACCCCGGATCCAAATAATTCTATACAAGTAGACAATATAATCATATTATATCACACAAACTACATACTTCTGAATAGTTTTAACGTACGTAACAGTAACAATATTATTATTATCATATATTATATTAAAGCATCTAGATATAGATGATATCTAGAAGTCACAACTGACGTTAAGGGAACGATGACACTGCTCTTAATCTTACAAATAATGATAAAAGTAAATTGACTCACCCTAACAATGAGAGCAGTTGGATAATTATAATACTCGTCCACAACATCGTAACAATTATAAATCAAAGACACCAAAGCCATAACAATGACAATGATCCAAATAATCTTTCGTGATAAACTTTGTGAGTATATAATCCTCTTGAATCCATGGGCGCTTGTGTTTTTCATGAAGTAAGTAACGACTTTGGCCATTTTTGTCTCATTAACCATACCTAAATAGTTATCGTGTTGACCTATATAAACGTAAACGATTATAATGGTTTTTCTTAATTTGTTTATATCAAAATACTTATATAGATTTATTATTTTTCGTAAATTTATCGATCCGAGTAAACACCTGGCAATACTTCCTACCATACTTCACCTTATGGGTACATTAATCCAATATTGTATTGTTAGCCTAGTTAATGAAACACTTATCGATTTTTCTGCGCAAACTCTAACAATTGATCTATACCGTGTAAATACAGCGGAACCTCTGAACGACGACCACCGACGGCAACGTAATAAGTGTCCGTTGTTGACAGGTGGAGTTCGAGTGTGTACGAAATGATAGATTTATAAGTTTTTAACTGATTTGACGTTAAAAATTCATAAATTTACAGACTAATTTATAGTTTTTGATGGTTAAAGACTGTCACCCACGTATTGTTTGTATTCAGATGGGTTTCTTTCGTGATAAAGTGGGGTGAGTATAGAGTATACCATATTGGCCTACGTTAATTATAATATATAATAACCATAGCAATAACAGTTAGATCTGATCGGTGTATTAAGAAACTTAATCTATAACATTCTTTCTTATAATATTAGTTATTTCTAAAACTGAAATAATGGTCCTAAGATTGGGAAAGTCTAGCCTCAGGCATGGAGTGCATCCCAAACTAATTGAAAAACTAGACAACAGTAACAGATAGCTGAGGTTATACGATTGATTTACGTGTGTCGAAGCATTCAGTACACAAAATATGACAATTTCATTTAAAAAAATATTGTATATAACCTGTAAAATTACCACTCGATTTCACGTGTTTTAATATAATTGATAGCTTTATATAAAGGTTATTCATAGAAATCAAACTTATAATGAGTTATAATATAGATAATGCCTCGTGTATAATTGTAATTTTAACATTCCTAAAGAATAAATACATTAAATTGTTTAATTTATACAAAAAACTATGTGGTTCTTGCCAGTCCAGGGTGATCTAAGTGTCAAGGCTCAACTTTAAAACAATACCAGTCACATAAATGTGACTGGTATTGTTGAATGTACACAGTTTTCTCGCCTTCTTATGGAAGAAATGGTAACTAAAACATGCACGTAACTGTTTATATTTGTAAAAATTGCGGTATTATTCCACGAAATTGTGTGATAATCGCGTATGTTATAGGATGGAAGTTCATAGAGGTGAGACTGACTTGCGGATCGTTCTGTACTTATGCTCGTATATATAACGATTTATATATGTTATTATAGCACAGATTGGTTTATAATTATATGGAATATAATCACAATTTATTCAAATATTGTGAGAAAAACTGGGGAGGTGCATGGTACTTAAGCTTGACAATTATCTCTTACATGGCACCTACCATCTTAAATTTATATCTGTAGATTAAATTCGTAAATAAATTCTCATATCTTTTTACATATAATAAGGCATTATTTATTAATTTATATTATATTTGTGATAAATTAAAAAGAAAAAATAATAATCTTCTACATTAGAGAAATTCGTTAATAAAAAACCGTGTCTCCATCTAGTGAGTAAAATTAAAAATTTTCTTTTATATTTTAAAACGTTAATTTATTGTTTAAGTTACGTTAAGTTAAAGAATTTAAGTAATTTTGAAATAGAAAAATTGTTTCTTTAATAAATATAATTTAAATAGTCAAGATTTGAAAATTCTGAACCGAGATTCTAATAGAAAAAAAATCACATTAAACTTCTAACGTCATCTGCTAGACAACGCGAGTATATCGCTAATAAAAACAATACAATCGGCCTTAAACATTATGACGAAATGAAAAAGTGACGTATTAATACAATTTTTAAAAGTACACAATAAGAAACAAGATTGCATGCTAATAATTTTATTTTCTTAAATGCGTTAAATTCATATTACATTGTTTAAATTTATAATAATGATGAAATCGATTTAAAATTAGATTACGTATTTAATATTTTGTATTAATTATCAGAATATTTCTTATATCATTCGTCGATTATATCTTCCGCTTTAGGTCTAATGTTAAGCAAAAATTTGTAATGTTTGGAAAAGGGGTTTGTCCAAACGAACCGTCTAATAAAATACTTAAAATATTTTCAACAATCGCTATGACATATGCAAGAAAGACGGATAAATCGTCACAATCTATTTCGTTACTAAAAAGTGAATCAAGATACAGTCCGAGACAATTCAGAAGATCCGTAAGACAATCGTCAATGTAATCGAGACAATCGAAATAAGAAAGCTGAATGAGAATGCAACCCAAATAACTCGTAATATTATTAAGTTCCGGACAGAGCTCGTTCATCGATGCCATTGGATCACTCGGATCCGTACCACAACTATCGCATCTGTCCTTGCGACGAAATCTGTTTAGGGTATCGCTTCTTAAAGAGAGGTCACCAAGTTGGCATTGATCCAAATTTATCATAAGCTGAGAAAAGAAAAAAAAAAAAAAAGGATTATTTTCATAACGTACGACTAATTTTGTTAAACTTCAATTTGTTAATTTTTTTTATAAAAAAACATTTGAAATTGCGTTATAAAGTTAGTAACATTTCTATTAATTCTAATAAAAAGTAATGCCAAGATGTAGAATTAATTAAAGTATTATAAAATTGAATTAATGTGAAGAAATAAAATCAGATATAAAACATAAATATTTAAATATCAAGTAAATTTATAAAATTTTATTATTATTGCGGGTAATAAAATAAATATTTGCAACAAAGAAAAATGATAATAATTTGAAATTTTATTAAAATAAAAAAATATGTAAAACTTACCTTGTTAAAGGTACAATTTAAAAATCCAATAAGGTCCAAGTTCAAATTGCTTAGGAACCCACCAAGTGTGATTAAATCGAGGTTAGTTGGAGTCATTCCAGGCATTCCAGTCATTCCAGGCAATCCAGTCATTCCAGGCAATCCAGTCATTACAGGCATTCCAGATATTACTCGTTTTGAATCCTTTTTTAAATTATATTTGTCCTTCACATTTTTTTCACCTCTCACATTGTCGAAATTGCCTTTATCAAATGATACATCTTTCTTTATTTCTTTCTTAGATGTTTCGCTGTTTGCTACGATTGCAATTCCTAACAAAAAAGTCTTTTATTAATCCTAATTTATGTCTAGTCAAGTTAATTAGCACAATATTAATTAAAAATATAAGTTTAAGCATTGAAAATTAAACATTAAATCATATTTTAAATTGATTTTATTTAAAATATATGATATCCAACTGGAATTAGTAGTGTCCTGCTCCTGTACATCTTCCTTCTTCCTTTAATAACAATAGAGTGGTGCCGGTGGTGCCGATTTTATTTCAATTCAATATCGCCCTTGTAAGGTGTTAGATAGATGTATCTAACACCTTACAAGGGCGATATTGAATTGAAATAAAATGGCTTCCAGTTTTCGTAGGAAATTCGAATATAGTTAACCAAGAACTGCTCTTCCCTTATGTTTCTAAATCCAGTCTTATCTTTCATATAACTAAACCCGTTTTCCAGACTAAAGAGAGACGTGCGAACAGAGGAACAAACAGACGGACCACAGTGAAAATTTATAGGTCTACAATTTTTTAAGTTGCAGCCCAATTATTAGTTTAGAAATTTAAAAATTATAGAAAATATTTAACTTACCAACGAGGACCGATAGAAAGAGGATGGTTTTCATGTTGCTTTCGGTTTGTTGATCGCCGAAATGTGCTTTAACGCCAGTCTTCCATGCCTTTTTATAGGAAAATTCTGCGTAGGATTGAGTAAATTCAGCGCTAATTCTCCTCCTACCTGTCAATCCGAAATTTTGACATTGCAGATGGTATTTTGATTTTCGAATCCAATGAAATTACATTATTTAATTTACGTAGATTTTGCCCGTCCCTTTTCGTTTCATTTCGTATCCGGTGGTAACGCTTTACGGATCTTCACGAAAATATCCTTTAAATCGGCGATAAGAATTACCACAAGTTAGTTTAATTACCATTATAATTATTTTAATATTCTACTAATACATAATGAAACAGCATTAGATTCGTTGTAAAATAATCGCAGCGTATTACTTATATAATAAAGGTTTATATTAATTATTTAATTGAATTTATAAAACAAAACGAATTTCCCCTCGAAGATTCTTTAACTGTATTATAATTAAGACGAGAACTTGCGGTTAATAATTTCATTTTCTATTCTTAAATAAGGAAATAAAGAAAGGTTAATAATAATTTAGATAAAAAGTATACTGAAAAAGGCGTAAATTATTTAATTAAATCGCACTACAATGAATTCGGCGTATCCAAAAACATTTTACAGTTTGTAAGGACAGGAACCTTCTATGATTAACAAATTCATTTACTATTTCCTAAAAAATTTGTACTATCGTTCGCTTGTCCGTCCATTTATAATCTCGAGAAGGAAATTAGATACATTAATGACGAGAAAGACATAGAAACTGTACAAGCAGTAGGACCCGATTAACTATTTAGAAACTTTTGTTGCAAACGGAACTTTATTATAATCAAATACTTCTCCCATGAAATGTGTTAGTGGATGACAGGCACGACTCTGTAGCTGAAGGAAAAGTATCACGTACTAATACAAGTTATCACTAATTTGAGGTGAGAGCATATATTTTAAATTAAATTAATTAATAATACCATTAAAAATTTTAATTAAAAGTAATTTTATTAGTTGTGAAGCTTATTTTTATTTAATTAAATCTACTATAATACTTTACTAAATTACTAAAAATATTTTAAATCTCTATTGAAAAAGAGATATAAATGAGAATTTATGGTACAAAATAAGGTTTAAGTTTTAATATCTCAGTTATTTATCAACCATAACTTTTTTTTATAAGTTTATAATTTTAATATATTTAAAAATGTATTAAAATTTTAAAAATGTGAATATATATATTTGTATAAGATTAATAAAATATAAACCTTATTTATAATTATGTGACTAGATTTGTTTAATAAATGAACATAGAAATAATGGAAACATCTGGGACGATTGTTCTATGCCACGTCATCAACGAACTGACTTTTTTCAAAGGTAATTATCGATTATGTTTTGTTAATTAAGATAAAATAATATATTTAAGTAATTTAAAATAAAAAATATTATACTTTAATGTAGATAATATAAATACTGCAATTGTTTAGAAGTTTTAAATACAAACACTTTAATACTTAATAAAATTTAAGTACGATCATCTCGAATACCTTTTAAACGTGTAATATATATTAGAAAATACATTTAAGTGTTATAATTATATATTATAAGCTATAAACGTATGTATATTATAAAAATATCAAACGTATATGAAACAAATTGTTATAAATGTTTAGTAATAAAAGTATTTATTTAACAAATGAATTTATATTAATATTTCGAGCCTAATTTATATAATAATAATATTATTTAGATAATAAGAATTAAATTTATTTGAATATAATGATTTTTTGAATGCAAAATTATATTTACGAAATGTGTGAATGCAGTTGTTAAAAATACACCTGTTGTTTACCTACTAAAAACATTGGGAATTGGAAGCTAAATAATTGGATTTAAAATAATATTTTAAATAAATATAAACTTAATTTTGTAATTATATAAAATTATTATAAATTAATTACTAATTACTAAATAGTTTTTATATTTTTCTAAACTGAGAAAACAAGTGTAACACTTTATAATATGGATTAACTTTTGTATATGTAATTTATTCTAGAATAACAAAATTTATATTAATATTTAAGGTTTTAATTAATATTTCAATCGTTTAATTTAAATATAAAAGATTGAATTTATTTGAATAATTAAACATGATTTTATTCGATGTGAAGTAGATGTAACTAGAAAATATGTAAAAGCACCTGTGTTGCTTCCATGTTGAAACTGGGAATAACTAAAGAAAAACTTCGAATTAAAATAATTTATAATTTAATAATTATTATAAGATAATTTTAATTTATTATTTTCTCTAATACTAAATTTGAAATAACAATAATAATTTATGAGAAATTTAAGTAATTTTTTCTTGAACTAAACACTTTATTATATTGGCCAGTTTAGATAGAATAATACATTTAGTATTGTCCTTAACATTATGCAATTATTTAAATATAAATATTAAATTATGTAAATGTAAAAACATAAATTGTTTTAAATAAATTACTGAAAGTATAGTGTAAGTATTTTTTTAATAATGATTGTTATTTTCTAAATATTTTAATTTGCCAGATAAAGTATCTAGAATACAAAGTAATACACACAATGATTGATCTTAAACTTTCGTATTTAGTGGTGTTCTGTGTTTATGGTCGTGTTAAGTTTCTTGATGATTGTTGTTTTTCGGACCATTTTCCTTTGGTATTTTGTTTGGACAACCTATTGCAACTCTAAGTGAATAATAGTGGCAGTTTTTATAAAAAAATTTTTCTGGAATTGCGAAGTTATGAACAGTTTTGTGTGTGATCTTGAGAAACATTTGTCAAGAAGAGTGCCTTATCATACGTAAGTGTGAGAATCTGGAGCATGAGACAATATTGTTGTTAAATTAATACGTGAGATAGAACAGATCGCGCGAGTTTACATTTTCATGAGATAGTTACTGGCAAAAGGGAATAACACCTCACTGTGTATATTTTCCTGTTGAGAAATCGAACCTCACACGTAGAGAGCACAGCAGCAGACATGAAGCAGCGTTAGTTTTCGTCTCACAGGAAAGTTTCCACCTCCAATTGGAGAAGGTTTACGAGATAAAATAGAGAGAAATCCGAAGTTTACGGCAGACACTCCTCTCAAAAAATATGAACCAAATTTCTGCCGGTCAAACACTCGCCTCTCAGTTCGTATTTTCATCTTGCCTCCGAATCAATCTCCACAGAAATTCCCCAGCTACTAGGCCGAAGCCAACCACTATACGAAAAGACACCTGTCTACACACAAGAAGTATTATACTTAACTCATTGTAAACACACGCTCTCTCTCTCGATATATTAGCTGTTAAGTAGCTAGCTTGTCGATTTTAACCTATTTGTATGTAGGCTATTCACCCAAGACTTTACCATACTTATTAAATTTATTGTTTTGTTTAACTGCTGTCAATATCAGTTGTTTTAATGACTGGTCACCTATCGACTTGTCCGTGACACCTCCCACTCGAATCCAAGCCGTCCAGTCACAACGTGAGCGAGTCTAAACGTCCCGTCCCCGCAAGCAAGTCAGAGTAACAATCTCTCTAACCCGCGACTTCTCACATTTGTGGTGTCAATAGTGGGATGTTTGATAGGCATTGACTGCCTCACCCAGGTTTTCAGGAGTTTAAGTTCTTTTTCTGTTCCCCACAACTGAAATCTCATATTGGTGCCCAGGGAGTTCGACCACATCTTTCTGATAAACCACATATTAGTTATTTAAAGTGAGGTTGTTAAATCGATGGGCATTGTCCGCCGAAGACAGGTTTGGACGCCATAAACAAGTTTTTTCTGCCGAAAACAGGTTGTGGCCTACTTTGAATTATTAATAAATAAGAGTAAAACATATGATATAGTAAGTAGCATATAAGATAAATTTCCGCCCAGGAATGAGAAAATTCTCGAGCAACACTAGGCGACTAGGTGGCATGATTCCACTGCTTCCCGGATTCTCGTAAAACCCCAATGTGCCCAGCACCACCGACTTCTTTGAATCCTTAACAGACTGGTGGCATAGACGTAAACTCTAATGCTGGCTGTCGCTCGATTGAAATTGTACGAAATCGCATGGAGATTTGCCCAATAGAGCAAAAAGTGTAAATACAGAGATTTCAATTTCTTCAAACGAGTAATGATCGAGGGGTTCGTGAAGGAACCCTATTCGTTGAGATTGAACAAAATTTTAGGCCTGTTTGCAGCAGAGGGAAGATGCTGTGTAGACATATGCTGTACGGCTTCAATACCTGGCCACTGAAATATAGAGTAGGAGCGGATTCTGCAGAAGCAGCAATTATCCAAAGAATTCAAAGTAGAGAATTGGGTAAAAAAGTGAATGTTTAATTTTTAAATGGCAAAAATACTAAAATTTGACAACAGGTAATGTCCAGGGAGGCTACCACATTAAGCGAGGCATTGAGAGCAGAAATAAGTGAAGAAACGATAGGAAATTTTAACGCGATAACCTAAAACACAATGAGAATTATAAAAAAAAGTCGAAAGGTCCAGAAACGACTGAGACCAGTTGACAGCCGCCGTAGACAAGTTGCAAGAAAACTTGGAAGATCTAAGTAGAGAATCTTCCCGAAGGGAAAACATTAATTAATAAAATAGTAGACAGGATAGCCAGTTTTTTGAAAGGATTTATTTTCATCTAGGCAGATCCCAGTGCTCAGAGCAATAGAAATAGGAATTTTTGCCCAGTGTACAGGCGGAGAAGGGACTCACCCACTTATTGCCAAGGAACACAGTTGGAAATAATCCAGAAATTAATCAAACAATATAAACCAGTGGAAACAAGGTTAAATTTGTCCCATGTTCAGAAATGAAAGAGGAAAACCGATGGACAGGACAGTTAACTTTGGTACGGATGAAACGATCCAATAATCCTGTGTTATGTTAAGTTATTTATTAAACCGCACTTAACTAATTTTTACAGGAAAACATATATATTAGACACCCCTAATAAAAATTATTTAGCATTAATTTTAAGGTTTAAATTTGTAAAAAAATTTTAATTATTACCCATTATAAATGAAATTATTTTAATATCTGAAATATCTTAAATAAATATAAGTTTTTAAAATATATTAAATATGCAAAATTAACGAAATATAAGCTTTACTTTTGATTAGGTGAATGCTCGGTTAAGTAAATGAACTTAGAAATAATGCAAAACATCTAAAGAAACGGTCCTAAGTCATTTCATTAAAGGAGTAACTAAGTACAAAGGTAATTGGTAATTACTTACTTTATATAATTTTACAATAATATATTTAACTTATGTTTATATTATCATAAATAAACGTATTTAATTAAATTAAATAAGGTACAAATATAATATTTAAGGTTGTTCGGAATCTAGTCCTTCAGTTAGAAGTTCGGAAAAAGGCAAGTAGATGGATGAAAAAAATTCTGAAGGCACAGAAGAACACTAATGAAAAAGGCACACGAACACACTAAAAGAAACAGTTGAAAGAACGGGCGACGACTGACTAAAATCGGCCGTTCTTCATTACACTCAAAGAGGCAAATATCATAAAGATGACTAAAAGTTACGAAAAAGATTCCTAACCGACTGTGAAAAACCGTAAGTTGATATACTCTCAATTCAGAAAGTCCAGATATATTAGCTTCTAATGATGTCAATCCTTAAGTTAGTCTCTTTTTACTTGTTCAATTCTCACACTTCTCCCACTTCATAATATTGTAAACCTATGAGTTGTGACATGGCACAGCAATTTCTTTTAAAAAGAATTCAAAATATCTATCCAGAAATGGATTCTTTCTGTGTTAACTGCAGTAAAAAAACTGCACTGTCTCTTTATAACTCGCCTAATACACAGCACTAAATATTCCAAATCTACACACTACAAAAGTTATCACCTATTCTGTGTCTAGTTTAATGTAAGTTTTAATTATCTTCACGTGATTAGATTTAATTTTTTATAAATGTTGTAAATGCTCTTAATAAAATGTTGAATTTATACCAATTTCGACCGAAAATGGCGCTTTAATACAGAGGAATAAAATAATGTTCCGTTGACCCACTTATCTCACGTTCAACAATTGTTGATTCTCACTCGTTAAATAAATAACTGTATAAAAAAGACACAAAAAATACGTATTCCTTAGACAATATTAGGAAACAAAACAAGAAAATAGTACAAAAACTAAAATTATATTGAATGGATTTAATAATTTCTCAAGGTAAACTATACGATAGAACGTATAGTCACATTATTTAGTGCAAATCAACGAATTTATAAAGTATATTTTAATTAACCAAATCGATATTTTCATTTTTTATAATATTTATTTACTCATACCGATTACTTCAAACGATTTTTTTTGTCTGAATAAACCATTTTTTAGCATTCAAAAGCGTTGCCTCTTACTAGAAAAATATCTCTTAACAACAACTCGAGAAGTTTTCTGTATAACACAGAACTACACTCAAACATTTCTTAAAAAACACCTGTTGTTTACAGAATCTGCAAACTTTGGATAACTAAAATTAAATTAAGTAAATTATATATTAATTGGGATGAAATTTGAAACAAAATTGTAGCCGTATAAATTCTTACTCATGTCTGTCCGCCTGCCTATCCTTAATCTGAAGAATGGCGTCAGATAGATAAAAGTGGAGACGTGAGATAGAAATGAAAATGGTAAAAGACCCTGATTAACTATATACGAGCAGCAAACCGAAAGCCACGTCATTTCAATTTAAATATGTTATCCCGAAAGGTGTTCGATAGATAACCGGCACGATTCTATTGTTAGAAAAAAAAATCATATACAGTAGCAAACCACGATTAATTTGAAGATGGAGATTATACATTTAAATTAAATAATCTAAAAATATGACAAACAATTGCAGCTCGACATTGTGACGATGTAACAATAAATAATTGCTCGTTTATAATTATTATTATTACAGTCATTTTATAATAATACTAGCTGATAAGCTTGGCGTTGCCCCGCCAAGAAATTAAAAACAAACTTTAAGATTTACTAATTTCGTACTTCTAACCCTTCTATTATATTATAGAATTTGATGTATACCACTACAAAGGTTACAAGGAATAAGTTCTAGATTTGATTTTAACATGCAAGTTCTTCAGACGACTGAATGGCCCTTAAAGTGGCAGCGTGCACCCCTTCGAAGATTCTCAGAAATTACTTTCGAAGATGATCCGTTTGTATATGAAAGGATTCTACCATCACTGAGGAGCTACCCTCTTTTGGGCCGAACTATCCCGCTTTAAACATACAAAATATGTTATAAAGGCTTTAAAAACCCAATTTTTGATAACAAAACTAAATTCTTTTGAAATTTGAAAACAGATTGGATTATATTTATTGCATAAGGCAAGGACACACGTGAGAGATTTTTCACGGATCGACTTTCAATGTATAACTCTCCCCTATGTTTATGTGTCAAACAGGAGAAATAAACCTGGAAAACTCAATTTGGCCTGTTTATTGGTTAGTGGCGAACACCCCACTAATTATTTTTAAGCAGTTGTATCAGGTCAAAAAGCAAATGAGTAATTTGTAAACGAATGCTCAAGTTTTATAAACACAATTGGTCTGCAATTTGTAAAAATTATAGTCCTATAAATTCCAATTATCAGTCTGTCTGGCTCTCGGTCTTCTAACTGTCCTTCCTTAATCTGGAGAATAGGGATACATAGTAAAAATTAAAAACAAGGAGTGTAAAGGCGGGAGGTAGGAGAAACGGATAAACTATATAAGAGCATTCTGGTCGAAAGCAGAAGTTATATTATTTCGATTCAAATATTTCTCTCCGAAAAGGTATTAGATAATGACAGGCTCAATTATAGTACTGTCAGGAAAAGTATGATGTACAGGGGCAAGACACTACGGTAGTAATTTGATTATTTTATAAAAGATATGTATTAGAGATTCCTTACAACATTGTTTAGCGTTAGTGTAAAGGTTTTAATTTATGAACAATTTTAAATTTCTATCCTTCACAAAAGTAAGACTTACAATATCTAAAGTATTTTTTTTTTAATAGATGTAAAGTATAATTTTTAAAATATAATAAATTATGCAAGATTAATGAGATTAATGCAAGATTAAGGCAAGATTAAAGCTTTACTCTTAATTAGGTTGTTGAAATAATCGAAACATCTGGGTCAACTGTTTTAAGGTACTTTATAAATGGAGTAACTAAATATAAAGGCAATTAGAAAATTATTTACTCTATATTATTATAAAATAATACATTTTTATATTTATTAGTAAATAATTTAATTTGTTTTTCTTGAAAGTAATTTAGAAAATTTTAGATTCGAAGAAATTTGTTTACTTACTGAAATAATTTGGAAGAAAAAAAATTTAAATAACCTTCAGGTAAAACTCGCTTTCTGCACTGTTATGAGAATATGCTAATCTTACAAGTCGTGATATAGCGTGGCAATTTCTTATAAAAATTGTCCAAAATATCGAACCCGAACTCCATTTTTCTTGTCTTAACGGAAGTGAGAAACTGCACTGTCTGTGTAAAACTCGTCTAATACACAGCACTAACTATTCCAAAAATGTCGCCTTTTTTTAATAATCTGGATGTGCTGTATACCCATATATAGATTTCTATTCACTATTTCTATTATGTGATATCACTGACGATATTCTTAGGATCATTCGTTTGAGAAGCTTTTGTCGAAGTATTTGGCTAGTACCCCTCACCACACTCACTATTCTCAGAACACATTAGAAAAACTTGTCACCAGGCTTACATCTACAATCGCTAACTCTTACGTTATTGCCTCCAAGGTCAAACATTGTAAACACAAAAAATTCCTTGGTGGACCAATGAGCTAGTAAACAAGAAAAAAGTAGTTAGCAGGTTAAGGAGGCAATTTAGAAGTGAACAGGACACAAACAGTAAAGTCACACTTAGAGACCAGTACAGGAACGAATACAAGGCTTACAAAACCCTTATAAATAAAACAAGGATTTCTGTACCAACACTTGTTGTCGCAACCCCTATTGGTCTGAACCTCACTACTTAGCTTGTAAGGAAAAACGGCGATCTGCCTTCTCCCAACTCTGGGAAAAGTGTTAGACGGTCTAATGATTAATAGGATCACATGGCATCTACGTAAGCGTAGAGTCCTACATCAGAATCAGTTCGGCTTCTCTGTAAACAAAGGTACGGTAGATGTCATCCATCAGGTCGTTAACTAAATCCACGAGGTTATAGTGATAATTGCGGATCATCCCAAGTTTAGGATCTGCACTGACGGTTCCAAGATAAATGACGATATGGGTGCCGCTTCTGTAGTTTACTCCGATATAGGCTGCGAGCTTCACAACGCCTGTTTCCGTCTAGATTCACACTGCTCAATAGCACAGGCAGAATCTTTAGCTATTTATATGAGCTTAATTCACATTAGGAATAGAAAGGATAAAAGACACACTATCGCATTTATTCTGAAAGTAGAGTCGCTTTACATTCTTCTGTCACTAGTACTTTCAGTTACATTCCTACCTCATAGATCAACAATCACGATAAGAAACAAATCTTCATTTTCTGTCAAGACAGATGGGATCAAGATACAACTAGTAGGCTCACACTTTCATCCGCACGGTTGACACTACTGCGATTCTTCGCGACTTTTACCCTAGTTACACCTTCAATCAGATACTTACAAAACACGGAAACTTTAAGTAATACTTGCATAGATTTAACCTTGGGGACAATCCAGAATGCGATTGTGGTATTCAGGAAGACAAAACTCCACTTCACTTCGTTTCTCGCTGCAATAGGTATAATCACATTAGGGATAGTTTAATGAGAGCTGCTCTTTCTTGAAGGATACAACTGGCCTTGCAACCCGCGCCAACACGTGTACAATGTTCCATCATCTACTGACATTTATGTTCTTTAGTGAGGTCTTGTAAGCAAACTCTCTGGGGCACGAATGGCAATTAGCTTTTCCTTGCTTTGTTTCAACTGTCGGTATATAACTGCTTTTTAACTTTGTATTTTAATTCTTATTTCTGTCTTTTCTTTCAGTTTAAATTCGTTTAGTCCTAATTGAAGTTAAATTAGGAACTTTTCAACTACGATATGACAGGTTAGATTAAGTTAGATTAGAGTTTGTCTGGTTAGGTAGTCCTAGGTTATGGTAGGTTAGTTTAGTTAGTGAGTAAGTTATTGTCTAAAATTAAAATAAAATAAAAAATAAATAATAAATAATAAAACGAAATAAACAAAATAAAAAAGTATTGAAGTTTTGCCCGTTCGTCTGATCTTTGTCCCGTTTGTCGTTGTGTTCGTTTCCTTTTCGCGCTGTCAGTCTAGCTGTTAAGATTCGCGATCGCGTACAGTTTTATTAGTATTAAGTAGATATAAGTCTTCCTACTAACGGAAACTTCGCACTAATTTCTACATTTAGCTATTCGTGGCGGCACTCAATTATTGATGTTTGCTACACTCAGGTCAGACCCTTTGAGTGACTACTGCCTTGTAGTCTAAAAACTGCACGCCAACATCAAACATAGAAAGTACTGTAGCCATATGTATGCCGTTCAGAGGGATCCTACCTTCCTTTACTTTCTATCGTCTCTTCCTCCTTCTTTCCCTTTTCTTTCCCTTACTTTCTTTCCTGCCGGCTAAACATTTTTGCCCAATATCTTTTTTTTACGTATGTATGTCGAAAGTATTGTAGATATTTCAAATCTACACACTACAGAAGTTATAAAATCAAACCGTTGTCTTTCTAATTTAAAGTAAGTTAAATCTGCACATGAATACATTTAGGGAAAGGTTTTTTTTTTTAAAATTATTCAACTTGTTTTATATGTCTACTATAAGTTAGATGTAGTATTAATACTTTTTAAACTTTTGAACTTAATTTGTATTATTGTATCAAACTCAATATTCCAGAACACATCGTCTGTTATATATACTGTTATAAATAAGAATGTATATAAAGAACAAATATAAATAAATATATATAAAAAATAATAATTAACATAATATAAAATTATATTTATACATAAAGCAGATATTTTATTTGTATTTTAATTTGTTGAGAGGTAATAATTTAAAAAAAGCAAAACAGATATCTGATTTACCGAAATTTTCCAGAATTTGATGCTTATGGTGATAAAAATAGAACAAAAAGTGGAAAATGTGTAAAAGTTTTTCTCGTGGTGAAGTTCTAAGGCGAGTTTCAACAAAAGTACAACGCAAAACTTGAGCACTGAGTGATTATTCTTGACATTGAGAAATGTGCACGTTACTTTATTAAATATTTGAGAAATTAATTTAATTTAATCAAATATTAAATATAAGTGAACCTTTCTCTAGTGGAAACATACAACAGTCTTGTGTTTATTCGCTCATTCTCTTACGAAGCAGCCTATTTCTTTTGCTCTCACAGATCAATCTCTTCTTTGTTTGCCTCATCTCGAACAAGTCATTTAAGACTTATTTCAAGATACGTTGATTCTTAGTGCCGCCATTTCTATTATGTTTTATGTTGTTTTTGTAACGAAAAAGCCTTTATGTAACTAGGTAATGTTTATATATCTATTTTAAATGTATATATATATATATATACATTTAAAATAGATATATAAACATTACCTAGTTACATAAAGGCTTTTTCGTTACAAAAACAATATATATATATACATTAGTTTGAAATCAAGTGAATAACATAAAAATAACTTTATAGTTTATTTTTTTAATCTATACGTTTAAGACACTTAAATTGCTTATAAATTGTATAAATGTTGTATATGCTTTTAACAAAACGTTGGATTTATGTTATTTTCCATTACAGATGGCAGTTTAATACAGAGGAGTAAAATTATATTGTGTTGATACACTTTTCTCACATTCAACAATTGTTGTTTCTCACTCGTTAAATAACTTTACTTGATTAAGCAAAAAGTGAAACACGGGAGAAAAACAAAATTGATATAAATCGTTATAAGAGAAAATAATTTAAAGTGATATATAAAAAATCAAAATAACATAAAGGTTTGTTATTAAATGTATTATTAAAAAATAAATGTGTATAAATAAGTATGTTCTTATATGTACAGTGAAACCAGTGTAGGATGAGAACCTTGAGCTAATCCTTTCAGTCGTCACGTTAGCATGTTTCAATCAATATTATAATTTCTCTTGGTCATTTTCTAAAATGTTTTGAGTCATCATAAAAATACATTTATTTCATACGATCTGTGCGGTAGATATTAACTTCTGGCTTACGTTCACTACCTCAGAAACACAGTACATCAGGGGGACGATCGAATTTATAAAGTAATCGCCCGTTATAATTAAAGTTATATGATCTTCATTATTATAGCCTAACCAAGCTTCACTCTTGATTAGGGTGTACCTTTACTTAACTAGCTGAACTTAAAAATATTTAAAACATTTGGATAAACTGTTTAAAGCTACTTCATAAATGGAATAACTAAATACAAAAGTAATTTAATTTGGATGACAATATGTGAGACTATGGGTAACAGGAAGGCGTAGAAAATGACGACCTTCAGTTAGAAAAAAGTCACTCGACACTATTTACTACCCTGAAACATTTACTAAACGGCACGAAAGTTGGTACAACACGTTACCCAACGTATTTGTGTTTTGCGGAGAGAGAGAAAGATGATACAGTTTTGGTACCTCACAAATCGGAACTAGAAACCTCGTTAACGATCTTCAGAATGTTCAGTTCTTCTTGTCTTAACGACAGTGAGAAACTGCACTGTCTCTCTAAAACTCGCTTAATACACATCACTAAAAATTCCAAAAATGCCGCCATTTTTTTATAATCTAAATATGCTGTATACCAGATATAGATTTCTATTGACCATTTCTCTCACTTGATATAACGGGCGCTATGCTTAGGATCATTCGTTTGAGAAGCTTCTGTCGAAAGTATTGTCAGTTCTATAGAAAGTATTCTAAATATTCTAAATCTATACGCTACAAAAGTTATAAAATGAAACCGTTCTGTTTCCGGTTTAAGTTTAGGTAAGTTTTATTTGTACGTGATTATATTGTTTACAAGTTTCTTTCAAATAATTAAAGCTGCTTTATGTGTTTAATCTGAGTTGATGTACTCTAAACATTTGAAGTTAATTTGTATTTCTCTTCATTATGTACAGTGAAACCACGATTAAATATTACAGAACACATTATCTGTTATATATACTGTTCTAAATATATATATATATATATATTATAAATAATAAATATATATATATATATATATACATACATAAATCAGATATTTCATTTGTATTTTAATTTGTTGAAAGGTAATAATTTAAAAAAAAAACATTACAGATTTCTAATTTACAGAAATTTGTCACAATGTGACGCTTATGGTGATAGAAATAGAATTGGAAGTGAAAACTGTTAAAAACATTACATCCCAATGGAGTTTTAAGACGAGTTTCATCAAAAGTATAACGCAAAACTTGAGCACCGAGTGATTGTTTTTTTCATCGAGACATGTATACTAACTTCATTAAATATTTGAGAAATGAATTTAAGTTAATAAAAGATTAAATATAAGTTAACCGCTATCTAGTGCCACATCCAAATGTTTTGTTTTCCTTCGCTCAATGTTATACGGTGGCAGCTCATTTCTTATGTTCTTATTGGCTTCGCTCGACTCAATTCTCCCTTTCTTATTCCTTTCTCGGTTCACTCAATAAAAACTTTCTTCACGATTCGTTGATTCTCAGTGCCACTGTTTTTATGTGATTTTTTTAGTTGAAATCAAGTGAATAACATGAGAATATTTATAGATAGAAAAAAATCAAAATATATAATTACAGGACATTTAAATTGCATATAATTTTTTATAAATGCTTTTAATACAACGTTTAGTTTATGCCAATTTCGACCGCAGTTGGCGTACTAATACACAAGGAACAAATTATGTTGTGTTGACACACTTTAAACTATCCAACAATTGCTGATTTTCGCTTATTAAATGAATAACTTTATTTTATTAAGCAAGAAGTGAAACAGAGAAGGATAATCGATATACTGTATATATTTATAAAAGAAACTATTTCAAGTGATACGTGAAACACTAAAATAAAATAAGGTTTTGTTATCAAAAGTAATAATAAAATGTAAATGTGTATAAGTAACGTTTATATGTACAGTGAAACTTGCCTGTGTAATTTGAGCACTTTGAGCTGGTCCTTTCAGTAGTCACATTAGCATGTTTCACTGTATGTTTTGTGTGTCATGGTCCTTTTTAAAAATGTTTTGCGTCATCGACAAAATACAATTATTTCATACGACCTCTTCGGAAAATCTTGAGTCGTATTTTAAGTACTACTGACTACTTCAAACACAGAGTACATGATAGGAACGAACGAATTTATAATATAATCTTCCCCTTAATGTTTTACTACTTTCGCTTTAATATCCTACTAGTTTTTTACTTTTAAATTATTTGACAGACATTCAGACAGACTTGTATACATTTTTTTATAATGAAAATAAAGAAACAAAGTTGATTTTCCTATATTTATTTTTTATCTGTCGGTTACGAAGATCGATCCTTGATTGAATTTTTACAACCGTAATTTAAATAAAAAATTGTTGGCCGCTTTTAACCGTCCTCTCTTTACCCGTTTTATCTATGAACTGAATAACACTTGTTTCTATTGTTGTTATTTAAGGTAATCACGAAAACGTATAGCCGGTCTCGGGTAATTTTCATGACGGTCACTGTAAGGGAATTTGGCTCTTATTTAGGGTTTAACAGACGTAAAATACTATGAAAATTTAATGCGATGGACGTGTTCGGTTATTTCCACTTATTCGGTCACTGGTGCATTTGTTTCTGTCCATACCATCAGAACTTTTCTGGCAAATCCTTAGATGTCTTTGAAGTCCACGCAATTTATATAACTTATTCTCGCCTTAAGCTAGTTATAAACATTGTGAATCGTTTCCTAGCAGAATTAGCTAATACATTCTTTTACTTCGTGTATAATTAGAATATTAGTGTAATAAGTAGATTAATTTTATATTAAAATTATGTTTACATGATTCAATGATATCACATAAGAGGTGTCTATGACAACACAGGTCTGCAAAATAATTTTTTTTTTTTTTCCAGCTGTATTTTTGCTGAATTATATGTTTTAAAAATCGGAGATTCTAAAAATGGCTTCCGTAACATCCCATCACGTATAGGTTTTTGCAAAATAAAAACAAATGTTTGATAAAAACTCTTATTTATTACAGTGAACTAAACATATTACATTTTCTTACAACTAATCAAAAATTGTTTTTGATATTTTATACACAATTTTAGGGTTACTCTTTTTTCTTATGAAACCTTTTCTTCTTTTCTTTAATATTTCTCCGAACTCGTTTCCGATTTCCTTCTCTGGTTTCTCAATTGAGCATTCAACAGTAGTCAGCTAACATATCGACATCCCATTTTCCTTAGTAACGTTTCTCAATATCACGGACAATCTAATGATTTCTTTCACCCTTGTCTTTACTGTAGGCTCCCAAGTTTTTGGAAAAATAGTCAATATGGGAGTGTAAGAAATGAGCTTTTAAGCTCATCTTGCATTCTTGAGCTTCATATGCTGCCAGTATGCATTGTACAATAGAGAGGGTGAACATGACGTCGCAGGACTTCGTTCACATAGTCAGAGACTGCGCAAAGAATCGCGCGCCATATTGGTTGCTGATTTCACGTTACCTTGCTTGATCACTATCATGTCAACGTGAAAGGAAAAAATTTTATCTGGTTTTGCAGCCGATTTAAAAGGTAATGATTTGATAAAATGTAAAGAAAAAACTTATTTTATTGGATGGGATCTATACGAAATGAAACAAATGGATTTTTCATTCAACGATTTAACCACGTGGCCAACTATAGAACGTAAATTATTAGTTTTAACAGCTAACGCTGTAACACTGAATCAGATAAAGGCGTAGAAATCACTTGATGCTCATAATTGTTTGACAAGCGGATTTATTCATCGTGATATTTTATCAAGAGCCGTTCGTAATGATTTAATTTTACTTGTAGGAAATGTACGTATCTTCATGTGATACTTTCCATTACAGTATACTCCCTTATAACACGGTAGATACGTTCCGTGTTTTGTGAAATACATTTTGTACGAGTTCTTAAATACACGAGCCAATCACAGCAAGGCACGTATGCAGTTTACGGACTAAGGCTGTTTGAAAGGTTTTCTTCCATAAAATTAATCGATTCTAGACTAATTTGACTCAGCATTTCCAAATCACGTATAATTTTTGGGGGAATAATTCATATAAACTATAAACAAAAAATATATATGCTATAAACAAAAATTTGTAGGATTACTTACCGAGTGTTCACCGTTCGACAACGCCATTGCTTAAGCTTGTTTTCGTCGCGGAGCGGCGCATCGAACGGCGGGGCGTGTTTCCTGATAAATTATTTTTCTGCAAAAAATTTACTGAACTTTGGATATATCATTAATATAAATATAATTTTTATGGCCGTTAAATAATAAATGGTTTTTAGTAGGTCCGCTGCTCGTTTAAACTCAACAGTTTGTGCAATATTTGCTATTGGTCAAGATTCGACCGATCCTGTGGTAACACTAGTCGGCGATGACGTTTTACCGTATTTTACGAGTTTCTTTTAGCCTGTTTATACGAATATGGCCGCAATTTTTTTGCAGTTATATACGAATCTGTAATATATGAATCCGTTTTATAGGGGGGTCTACTGTATTTGTAACATAACTACGTTAATTTTAAGATGGATGTGATTTTATATTTAGTCACATTTTAAGTTGTATTTATAATTACCATTAAAGTTTTTTCTTTTGTCACTATGGTTTTGTGTTGTGCAAGTCTCTAACAACCTATTATTAAGATGAAATTAATTAGCCTAATAAATATGGCTATATTGGAGGGCTTATCACACCAAAGACTGAATGGAGCAAAATAGACTAAATTTTTACAAAAATTAGCCTTTAATTACAATCAAATTTTTTATACAATGCATTTCGGGCACAAAAACTCTTCATCAGCCTACATTTGTTACAGACTTGCGCAACACAAAACCATGAAGAAAAAAGAAAAAATTTAATGGTAATTATAAATACAACTTAAAATGTGACTAAATATAACTTCACATTCATCTTTATATTAACGCAGTTATGTTATGAGTAATGGAAAGTATCATATAATGAAGATACGTACCTTTCCTACAAGCAAAATTAAATCATTACGAACGGCTCTTGATAAAATATCACGATGAATAAATCTGCTTATCAAATAATTATGAGCATCGAGTGATTTGTAGGCTTTTATCTGATCCAGTGTGACAGCGTTAGTTGTTAAAACTAATAATTTACGTTCTATAGTTGGCCACGTGGTTAAATCGTTGAATGAAAAATCTATTTGTATCATTTCGTATGGATTCCATTCAATAAAATAAGTTTTCTCTTTACATTTTATCAAATCATTACCTTTTAAATCGGCCGCAAAACCAGGTAAAATTCCTTCCTTTCACGTTGACATGATAGTGATCAAGCAAGGTAACGTGAAATCAGCAACCAATATAGCGGAAAATTGTTTTGTTGGGCGAAGCGATGACGTTATATCACGTGACTGCGCCCCTCTATGGTTTTGTAGTCAGGATCCTTAGTATTTCCCAAAAACTTATGCACTGCATTTTTTTTAAAAGTTTCATGCTTTTTTTCCTTTTCTTTAATTATTTCCAAAAACAGGTAATCAGATTTTTTTATATATGTCGGAGCCAGTAAAAACTTCCTCTTTAAACTTGGCTTCAGATAGTTTCGGGAACTTGGAACATAGATATCTGAAACAATCCCCATCAGTGGTCGAATCACTTGGCAGTGGTCAAGTCACTTGGCAGGCAACTGCTAATCACTTGGCAGTGATCAGCAGTTCGTCAAATCACTGCCAAGTGATTTGACAAACTGCTTTGTGAGTCAATTTAATATGAAGAGGTGGTAATAACACTTTTTCTGGGGGAACCGATGTCGTATTGATGACGTTTTTTTATCCGGGTGTTTAACTGTCTCGTGGTGGCCAGTCAGTTGTTTTCCCAGTGCAGTTGTCTCGCTCTACTATCCCATAAAGAAAGCAAGAATATTTTGTATAACCTCCCTGCTGACCCAACAACATGGTCCGTATTTTGAAATCTCTACAAACCATTCATTGATGCTCTTGATATTTGATTTTGTCAAGAATCGTAGCCAAGTCAGTATAGGTTTCTCCCATATGAACCGAGTGTTTCATAGGAAGAGATGCAAATACAGTACATTCCCATTATGCAGGAAGACTGCTTTGAGGCTAGTTATAGACGAATCGACGAATACGCGCCATTCTGATAAGTCATATTGTATTTTAGCGCATTTCATGAGCTCATGAACTTAATTACAATAAACCAGATTTTTCTCTTTGAAGAAAAACTGAGTAAATTCTCTCTTTCGATGCGTGTAGCACGAAAATCAGATCCCAGATGATAGCAGGTTTTTTTTTGTAGCCTTGATCCTAGCAATTTGGCTGCATCTTTTGAAAGACTTAAGTCTCTTACTAGGTCGTTGAGCTCACTCTGAGAAAAAAGTTGAGGTTCTTCGTCAACAGAAAAATCTGAGCTAGATTCGTCATGGGAAGCTAATGTGTCCGAATCCTTTGACTCAGGATGTCGTCTGAATTAGAAGGTGGCTGTGGAATTGGTATTTCAGAACCATGGGAGACTAGACGAATAGCTGAGTCAAGATTAAAGTAAAATATTTTTATTTTATTTTTTACATTAAATCCTTTAACATCTACCGAACAGAAGTAGCACTAAACGGAAGTCTATTTTGTGACGTTAAAGTAGACACGTGGTTTTTATTCTAACAATGGCGGTAATGAGGTTTAATTCTACAATTAGGACGATCTCGAAATAAAATGAAAAAATAAATGAAATAGAAAAATTTATTGAATCCGTTCGACCATATTAGTGTCATGTATAAAGACACTGTATTTAAACAACGTTTATAGATGGCTATAAGTGCTAAATTTCAAATAACAGGCAGGTCTAGTAGAATCGATGTATACAGAGCCGGCCCTACCATAGGGCGAACGGAGCAGCCGCTCCAGGCGCTAAGTCCTAGGGGGTGCCTCAGTGATAAAGAAAATTAAAGGGCAACCAAGGGGGCGCCATAATAGGATTTCGCTCCATCCTAAAACTTGCCTCGGGCCGGCACTGGATGTATAGACCTAGTATTTAGATCAGTGTTTCTCAACCTCTAACGAATCGTCGCCCCCTTCGACGTAGTATCGCCCCCTTCAATAAAACCGTCACATAGTATCGCCCCCTTCACTACAAAATTCCGATGCCGAGGGACAAGGCTAACGCCAAATTCGTACTGCATTAAATAGAATAGTGACTAGTATAATGTTATTTGTTTAATCATTGTACGATATAACGAATAAAATATCTAATTATTCTTAATATAATGTTTTACTATATAGCCCAGAAAATTGTTTTTCGCCCCCAAAATATAAATTGTTGCTAATCGCCCCGTCAACATGGAAAAACGCCCACATGGGGGCGATATCGCCCCCGTTGAGAAACACTGAGCTACCCGATTGCGTCGAAGAATAAGG
>NW_019385107.1:25479-26991 GCF_000671375.1 Centruroides sculpturatus | reverse complement strand
ATTCGAACGTTTTATCGAGTTAGGCTAAAAGCCATAAAAATTATTTCCCACGGAGTTTGTTCCTTGTTGAGTCGGATCAAGTTAGTCAGGGATGTGTCACCAGGAACTTTTGATGGAGAAGACATATTGGACGTGCGACCGTTAAAGGCCATCACCTGACCTCCTGGAAAAAACCCAAGAGGAATGAAGAAGAGAAAAGAAAAAAAGACCCCGAAGTCAGTCGTCATCCAAAGTCCGCCCGACAAAGTCGTCCTCCAGGATTAAAATCGTGACCCCGGATTAAAACCGTAACCCAGGATAAAACCCGTGCACCAAAATCCCGAAGTAACACTGTGACAGAAGTAACACCGTGTCTCTTTAAGAATCTCAATCCCACTTCCGTGCTTCCACGCCTCCGAGTTCCAGTTAACGGACAAGAACTAGTGGAAAGACCATTTCAGAGGAGTCCATAGTGTCCTCATACTACAGATCTGCGACCTAGGAAAAAGAAAGGTATTTATCAACCCGCGACTCGGTTGTAAACTCTCTCTCTCGAACGGAATAGTATAATTAAGTCCGCTAATATGCCCGATATCTCTGTATTTTCTTTGTTAATTATTAAAATGGAATTTTTGTTAGAACATATGGAGTCCGAGTGAGTCATTTCCTCGTCTCTCTCCTCACCTCTACTCCGAATCCAAGCGCTCACACGCTACCGCTCGCGAATCTTTAGACTTAACGTCGCGATTTCCGAGTCCCCTAGAGACTCGGTGGTGTCATCCTGACAGGGCGCCAAAGAGGTGCCGACCCTACGGTCACATATCGTTTGAGTCTACGTGCTTTGGCTGCGAGTTTTTGTTTTAGTGTATCGATGTATTCTGTAATGTGTGTGTTGTGATGTTCATGTTTTGTGTGTGTTGTGATGTTCATGTTTTGTGTGTGTTTTGATTTTCTTGAAAATGCTTTTGAGTTGTTTCTTTAATTCGGGTGTTATTTAGTTGTTTTTAGTGTATTGTGTCAGCCTACGTAATTGCTGTCTGATGTCATTTATTTGTGTTTATATTTTTCTCTGCCAGGCAGACTTGTGCTAAGATTGTGTTTTGTGTGAATCTGTCTGCAATTGTATTTTCATTCCATGGTATGTCAGTACTGTCTCTGCCCGAGCATAAACTAATGTATGGATGTCTGCGAGTGTAGAAATTGAATGAATGTAGTTTGGTAGTAAGTGAGTGTTTACATAATTTAGTGTTTTCTCTACTACCTTTGACGTGTTGATTTTTGGTATTCGTGGTCTTTGTGTGGGATCTGTGCCTGTATATTTAGTGAGTGTTTCCTGAAATATAGGGGAGATCGGGGCAAGATCGGCATGTTAAGCTTTACTTAAATTTTGTGTAATAAATACTGCTGTAAACTGAAAAAAAAGCTTTGCATATTGTCTATTGGAATGTTACCTTACTATAGAACTGGTTAAAATCAGTTTGGAAATAAAAATAATTAAAATAATTACAACTTTACAAGAAGAGAGAAATTGAC
>NW_019385107.1:19324-24633 GCF_000671375.1 Centruroides sculpturatus | reverse complement strand
AGGGCGAACGGAGCAGCCGCTCCAGGCGCTAAGTCTACTGTATTTGTAATATAACTACGTTAATTTTAAGATGGATGTGATTTTATATTTAGTCACATTTTAAGTTGTATTTATAATTACCATTAAAGTTTTTTCTTTTGTCACTATGGTTTTGTGTTGTGCAAGTCTCTAACAACCTATTATTAAGATGAAATTAATTAGCCTAATAAATATGGCTATATTGGAGGGCTTATCACACCAAAGACTGAATGGAGCAAAATAGACTAAATTTTTACAAAAATTAGCCTTTAATTACAATCAAATTTTTTATACAATGCATTTCGGGCACAAAAACTCTTCATCAGCCTACATTTGTTACAGACTTGCGCAACACAAAACCATGAAGAAAAAAGAAAAAATTTAATGGTAATTATAAATACAACTTAAAATGTGACTAAATATAACTTCACATTCATCTTTATATTAACGCAGTTATGTTATGAGTAATGGAAAGTATCATATAATGAAGATACGTACCTTTCCTACAAGCAAAATTAAATCATTACGAACGGCTCTTGATAAAATATCACGATGAATAAATCTGCTTATCAAATAATTATGAGCATCGAGTGATTTGTAGGCTTTTATCTGATCCAGTGTGACAGCGTTAGTTGTTAAAACTAATAATTTACGTTCTATAGTTGGCCACGTGGTTAAATCGTTGAATGAAAAATCTATTTGTATCATTTCGTATGGATTCCATTCAATAAAATAAGTTTTCTCTTTACATTTTATCAAATCATTACCTTTTAAATCGGCCGCAAAACCAGGTAAAATTCCTTCCTTTCACGTTGACATGATAGTGATCAAGCAAGGTAACGTGAAATCAGCAACCAATATAGCGGAAAATTGTTTTGTTGGGCGAAGCGATGACGTTATATCACGTGACTGCGCCCCTCTATGGTTTTGTAGTCAGGATCCTTAGTATTTCCCAAAAACTTATGCACTGCATTTTTTTTAAAAGTTTCATGCTTTTTTTCCTTTTCTTTAATTATTTCCAAAAACAGGTAATCAGATTTTTTTATATATGTCGGAGCCAGTAAAAACTTCCTCTTTAAACTTGGCTTCAGATAGTTTCGGGAACTTGGAACATAGATATCTGAAACAATCCCCATCAGTGGTCGAATCACTTGGCAGTGGTCAAGTCACTTGGCAGGCAACTGCTAATCACTTGGCAGTGATCAGCAGTTCGTCAAATCACTGCCAAGTGATTTGACAAACTGCTTTGTGAGTCAATTTAATATGAAGAGGTGGTAATAACACTTTTTCTGGGGGAACCGATGTCGTATTGATGACGTTTTTCTATCCGGGTGTTTAACTGTCTCGTGGTGGCCAGTCAGTTGTTTTCCCAGTGCAGTTGTCTCGCTCTACTATCCCATAAAGAAAGCAAGAATATTTTGTATAACCTCCCTGCTGACCCAACAACATGGTCCGTATTTTGAAATCTCTACAAACCATTCATTGATGCTCTTGATATTTGATTTTGTCAAGAATCGTAGCCAAGTCAGTATAGGTTTCTCCCATATGAACCGAGTGTTTCATAGGAAGAGATGCAAATACAGTACATTCCCATTATGCAGGAAGACTGCTTTGAGGCTAGTTATAGACGAATCGACGAATACGCGCCATTCTGATAAGTCATATTGTATTTTAGCGCATTTCATGAGCTCATGAACTTAATTACAATAAACCAGATTTTTCTCTTTGAAGAAAAACTGAGTAAATTCTCTCTTTCGATGCGTGTAGCACGAAAATCAGATCCCAGATGATAGCAGGTTTTTTTTTGTAGCCTTGATCCTAGCAATTTGGCTGCATCTTTTGAAAGACTTAAGTCTCTTACTAGGTCGTTGAGCTCACTCTGAGAAAAAAGTTGAGGTTCTTCGTCAACAGAAAAATCTGAGCTAGATTCGTCATGGGAAGCTAATGTGTCCGAATCCTTTGACTCAGGATGTCGTCTGAATTAGAAGGTGGCTGTGGAATTGGTATTTCAGAACCATGGGAGACTAGACGAATAGCTGAGTCAAGATTAAAGTAAAATATTTTTATTTTATTTTTTACATTAAATCCTTTAACATCTACCGAACAGAAGTAGCACTAAACGGAAGTCTATTTTGTGACGTTAAAGTAGACACGTGGTTTTTATTCTAACAATGGCGGTAATGAGGTTTAATTCTACAATTAGGACGATCTCGAAATAAAATGAAAAAATAAATGAAATAGAAAAATTTATTGAATCCGTTCGACCATATTAGTGTCATGTATAAAGACACTGTATTTAAACAACGTTTATAGATGGCTATAAGTGCTAAATTTCAAATAACAGGCAGGTCTAGTAGAATCGATGTATACAGAGCCGGCCCTACCATAGGGCGAACGGAGCAGCCGCTCCAGGCGCTAAGTCCTAGGGGGTGCCTCAGTGATAAAGAAAATTAAAGGGCAACCAAGGGGGCGCCATAATAGGATTTCGCTCCATCCTAAAACTTGCCTCGGGCCGGCACTGGATGTATAGACCTAGTATTTAGATCAGTGTTTCTCAACCTCTAACGAATCGTCGCCCCCTTCGACGTAGTATCGCCCCCTTCAATAAAACCGTCACATAGTATCGCCCCCTTCACTACAAAATTCCGATGCCGAGGGACAAGGCTAACGCCAAATTCGTACTGCATTAAATAGAATAGTGACTAGTATAATGTTATTTGTTTAATCATTGTACGATATAACGAATAAAATATCTAATTATTCTTAATATAATGTTTTACTATATAGCCCAGAAAATTGTTTTTCGCCCCCAAAATATAAATTGTTGCTAATCGCCCCCTGAACATGGAAAAACGCCCACATGGGGGCGATATCGCCCCCGTTGAGAAACACTGATTTAGATCAACCTTTCTTTATTTGAATTCGGAATACAAGTCTATTAATTTAAATTTTCTATATTATAGCAGAGGAGGCGGAGAGAAAAAATGGAAAGTATAATGAAGAGAAAAAAAATTAATATAAAATATAGTACGATTAGTGGTAGTGGCGTTTCCTATTCAGCCAGAATTTTTACGTATGTGTGTTCTGGCCTAACGCTAAAACTACTTAACCCACCTCCACCTATTACTACTCTCTTCAACATAACATTTTTTGTTTTTTTTTTTAATTTATTGCGAAGTCCAGTTATAATTGATAGAATTAATGTGATAAGTTTTCGTTTTAAGGCCATTTTAAAGTTAACTATAAATTCTACGCTAAATACAAACAAAAACTTAAGTGTAACAAAAAAAATTTGACGAAACGGAATTTTTTGGTACTCTTTTTCTTCTTTACCAAGTTGAAATCTATAAGAAAATGTATAAAAGTCAAGTAAAAAATGTAGTTTTTTACTTGTAAACCTGTGTCATCATTTTCTCTAAATAGCATAACAAAAAGCTATGTATTATCCTATGTATATATGTGTAAATAGTTAACAACGAATAAACGAGTATTTGTTTATGTTAAGCTGTAGTTAGTGTATTCCTCCGAATACGCTGTCTCTCGGACATCCTCCATTCTGAATCCAACCACCCTCAAACGCGACCGCTTGCGCTTCGTTAACGAACATAGCCTGTTCTGACAACACTTTGTGGTGTTGGAACAGTGAACGAGAGAGTGGTCGCACAATCATTTATTAGATTTATTAACGAAAAGACCATAGTATGTGTAAAAACGACATCTGTGTCCTGCACGTCGCTTTCTTTTAACAATTCCATTGTTACTTAACACTTTCATAGTTGATGGAAGTGTTAAGCCTTAATCCTGTCTCTCTCCCTCGTGGGGAAAAATTTCGAAAAATCCCTTATTAGTGTGCGTTTTCGTAACGTACCCTAACTGTGTAAAGTGGTATTCAGGAATTTGCTAACAATGTGGCATGTATTCAATATAGTGGTTTTCTGCAGTGTGATGTATGTATTTCTATTCAATTGTAATGTTCCCAGGCTTTTGTGTAGTGTGTGTAGTATCACACCTGTACAGGAGAGAACAACAGGTACAATAAGCACCCTATCCATCCTCCACAGATGCCCTATTTTCTGGGCGAGTTCTGTGTACATGCTAATTTTTTCAGTGCATGTGTTTTGTATATTGTGAGTGTTTGGAATGGCTATGTCTATAATGTATGTGATTTTATTGTGTTTGTCAATAAGTGTGATGTCTGGTCTGTTGTGGTAAATTGTTTTATCTGTGATTATGGCTCTGTCGTAATACATTTTGTGCGTGTTGTTTTCCAATACTGTCTGTCTTGTAGTATGACTCGTGGATGTCTACCTATTTGTGTTTCTTTGCGAGCTCTTGGTGTATTATATTTACCACTTGATTGTGTCTATGTAAGTAATCTGTCTGTGCCAAGAGCTTGAAACCCGAAGTGATGTGTTGTATAGTTTCTGGCATGATGTGACATTTTCTGCATGTGTCATTTGTGAGGTTGTATCTTTGAGTATGTGTTTTCTGTAGTTTTTAGTGTTTATGACCTGATCCTGTATGGCAATCATGAATCTGTCTGTCTCCCCAAAAAGGCATCCCCGATCTAACCAGCTGTTTGACGCAGTTTTGTCAACAAAATCCTGGGCCAGGTCATAAGGATGCCTGCCATGGAGTGCCTTTCGAGCCGACGATTGCTTAATGGTGTCTATGCTTTTTATGTGTTGTGTCATGTCTGTACGATGTGAGTGTAAGTTTAATGGTGTGTTGTTTAAGTCTGTTAGAGTTACTGCTTTATGTAACTGTGATGTTTCTTGTTTCTTTTAGAAAAACTCTCGCAGTGACTGTATTTGTTTGTAGTGAAGGTTTATAATGTCAATCAGGCTGTGTATCAGTATTTGTTTTGGTACTGATTTGTCTATAGAAAAGTTTTTCGTTGTTTGCGAATAATTTATTTTGTTGTTTTCGTAGTGTACATGTTTTGTATCGTGTGAGGGACGAACAGACCCACAATAAAGTGTTATTTTAAATTTTAATTATTGGAAACTTTAATCGGTTAAATTCGAACGTTTTATCGAGTTAGGCTAAAAGCCATAAAAATTATTTCCCACGGAGTTTGTTCCTTGTTGAGTCGGATCAAGTTAGTCAGGGATGTGTCACCAGGAACTTTGAATGGAAAAGACATATTGGACGGGCGACCGTTAAAGGCCATCACCTGACCTCATGGAAAAAACCCAAGAGGAATGAAAAAGGGAAAAAGAAAAACGACCCCGAAGTCAGTCGTCATCCGAAGTCCCTCTACAAAAGTCGTCATCCGAAGTCCCTCTACA
>NW_019385107.1:9895-17627 GCF_000671375.1 Centruroides sculpturatus | reverse complement strand
AAAAAAAATATTATATGGAATTGAACGAAAATGAAAATTTGCTTGATAATTCAACTACGCTTGTTGGAGAACAATAAAAACACTACACTCAACAAGCCACCAATAAAACTCAACTGCCTAACCTATAACCAAAGTCTCTTCTTAATTTGTTTTTTAAAAAAAGCGCTTGACAAACTTGCCTCGCATGCCAAAGTTGCCCCGATCTCCCCTAAGTGAGAGCGTATTAACTAATTCTATGTCTATGTTATCGGTGATGGATGAGGAAGTGCCTGTAGTATCAATAGTTGTAGTTGTTGTATGTGTGCTATTATCAATGCTTGTTGCTGGATTATTCTGACAGGTTACGTGATCTTCATTAATGTTACATGTTTCTGTCTGTTGATGTATTTGATCAGCAACCTGTTGTTTCATAAGTATAAGTGTTGTTTGTGGGATTAAGTTGTTGTGTATAATTGTTCTTTTTTATCAACTGTTCATTTTTATCAACTTTTTTTTTTATCAATTGTTCTTTGTTCAGTGACAGTGAGGTGAGGATATTGTTGTGTGAATCTATGGTGTAGTTGTTGTCTGTATGCTGTCATGTTTGTTTCGAGTTTTGTGATGGTGTAGTAAGTACGATGATAAACTCATTCATTTCTGTTGTCCATTTCATCCGTTGGCGTGGTTTTCCAGCCTTTGTGGTCTGTGGATGCATTGCTACAAAACACCAAGGCTACAAATTGCTACAAAAACAACATGCTTGGGCTGGCGTTGCTTTCGCCACCGGTAACCAAGGGAGACTGTGGCCTATTTTTCGAACGTGAGCCTCTGCCTAACCCACGAACGCGGACCTTGTTAACGCGGGCGACGTCCGAGCTGGTATCTGGCATCTGGCAAACTTAGATCTGGTTGCTACCATGATAAATATCTCCACAGAATGTGGGTGTGGTCACTCTTAGCTTCATTTCTCCCCATAGACCTTACTGGCATGGGTGTCCCTACCAGGAGCTTGTGCTCCAGCCTGCATTGCTCTATGGTTCAGTAAAATTACTGGGCTCTCCCACCACGACCAGGTAGTGACAACAGGAGAGATTATTATTATTATTATTATCATTATCAATCCGTCTCGATTATATATTAGATTAATTAATTTATCAAATAAATATTTGGATCACAATTACTAAATGGTACTGTCTCGTAATAAACATAATTTTAATTGTTGTAATGTTGAAAGTATTAAATTTCTTATCATGCTTTCATTACGAGGAAGCCGGCGTTAACACCAAAGCGTAAAAAAATCGCATTGTCAAGATAGTTACAATGGTTCATTTGAAATTAATTACTGTTAGTATGGTCGTTAAAACCAGGAAAAAAAATAGAAGTAAAGCATTATAGTAAAGTTTAAATATTCTGCATTGTCAATTTATCGAATCGCGATTGTTGAATCGCGATTGTTGAGAGAACAGTGCTCTCACGCGGTACAACTGATACTCATTTTTGAGAAATTCATACAAAAATATGCCATGTGTTTTCTGGATACATACACACTATGGTAAAAGTTAAGCTATTCGTGTACCTATCGCAATGAAAAATTAAATGGATAAGCGTTTGGTCCTCAAGCAGAACGCATTTTCAGTCCCCACAGTTGAACTTATGCAGATAATGTTTGAAGTTGTCGTAACCTGTAAGAAGCTGAATAAGAGTAAAACTATAGGAAAAGTGTGGAACAGACATAATTGTATCAACGCTGGGAATGAAAGTGTAAGTGAGTCTGTCGGTAGTATTGTGTTGCCAAATGTCTTGCCAGAGAACGGTAATTTGTTTTTGACGTGCTTATCAACGTCAGAAGTAGGAATATAACTGAAAGTGCTAGTGACTCTAGAGTTAGGATGGGATTTGGCAAGACCGTCGTTGGCATCGTTTTCGAGGACTCTCGCGTAATCCGGCACCCGTTGATAATCTGCTTTAATATTGATATTTAAGTGTCTAAGAATGTGATGTATGAGATACACGAGTTTAACGCGACTATCAGGCATGACTATCTTGTGTGAAGCCACCCTGCATATACGGTAGAGTACAAAGTGTCTTTTGCCCTGTTTACGCCTAATGTGAATTAAGCTCATATAAATAACTAATGTTTCTTCCTAAGCCATTGAATAGTGGGGACCTAATTTGAAGCACGTTTCAGTAAGCTCTTTGCCAAAGTCAGAGTAAATAACAAAGGCGACACTAACCTTTTCACTCATTTTGGAGCATCAGTGTAAATTCTACACATCAGGTGATACTTCAGATCATCAAAGTAATCGTCTGAGGCAAGCTGAACAGGGATGATAGTCGTTATTAAGGAGGGTTCTTTTGCCTATGCCGAATTTTCTTGTGCCGTCAAGCAGAGCTAGATTACGAGTAATCTTATTTTTCTTAATAATTTTGGTGACATCCGAGTCACTATAATTTCGCCGGGGCATGTTGGCAAGATTCTCATTCCAAATGATTTCTTAATTTTAAAATTCATAAGGATCAAACCAATAAAGCACTATAGAGTCCCATACGCCTTGCAGATGCAGAAAGCGAGAATTCTCTGGACAGTTTATGTCTGTTGTGAATTTTGGCGGCCACGTGACTCCAGACTTGTACGGCATAAAAAAAAACAGGTTGAATGGCTTTCTGCAAATGAGGTTGGTAGCATGGGATTTAGGATTCAAGTGTTCCTGGAAATACTAGCAAGGGCATTGGCCATCTTTTTAGCTTTGTCTGTGATGTATTTGATATGGGATGTGAAGTTAAACTTGTCATCAAGAATAACACCTAAATATTTAATTTCTATTGGGGGCTATATACTACAGCATGCTCTCCTAAATGAGTGGTCAGTGTCTTGATTAGAGAATTGTCCGTACCAATAATCATGTGCATTTGTTTGCGTTAATGGGTCACCTGTGTGCAATGCTCCAGTGGTGAACGGTTTTGAGAATCTTGTTGCTTATGTCTTGTAAGCTATTTTTATTCCTATAAGTAGCTGAAATGATAGTGTCATCCGCATAGCCCTGGACGAGATAGGATGTCGTTAAAATGCAGGTTAGAACTGTAGGCGAAGTTCCACAGTCTAGGAGCAGATCTAGATCTCTGTGGACACTCCGAGTGATTGGGATGACAGTGTTAAGTTATGTTGAGTTGTATAAACATCTGCACTCCCGTCAGTAAAATAAGACTGAACAGGTTTGTAAATATTTTGAAGGCAGTGATGATCATATAAGGTATGCAAGATAAAATGCTACAAGGTTTCCCATCATGAGTGGTGGCTTTTTATTTTGTAATTACAACAGTGTGTTCATTGTTTTATTAGCCTGATGGATGTAATGAGTGCCATTATAATGTTTCCGCCGTGCCTTTGCTTTTAGAAAAGCCGAACTAATTTTCATGTAGGGCCCTAGGCTTGCATAGATGCCAAATAATCATTTTAATCATATAACCATCTAACACTTCCCCCAAATTAGAAGACAGATCGGTGTATATTTCTTGTAAGAGTTGGTACCGATGGGTTTGGAGATAAGTTTGACACTAGCCTTTTCCACTGAGTAGGAAAAAGGTCACTATTCAGGCAGATATTGAAGAGAATAGCTAAAGCTGTCGGAATGACTTCAAACGCGTCTTTCATCATCCTAGTGCGGGGTCACCAAACTTTTTACACACAGCAAATTTATGGCACAGTGCGGAGGAAGCCGGATGAACTGACCTCGCGAAACGGATGTGGCCTTCGGGCCGTAGTTTGGTGACCCCTGGTTTAGAATAAAACCTAACTTGTGTTTTTAAAAAATTACCCGTTAAAACAGGAAGACTTCTTTTTAGTAAGCTATAAAAAATATAATTATTATTGTTGTGTACAGTACTTTAAAAGTTTAAAACAGAGATAGAAAAAGTAGTCGATATCGACTCATGAGGGTCGTTTGGGGGTCGATGAAAAATTGAAACTAAAAATCATTGGTGTGATAAGCAATCCAAATTGTTAAAATCCTATTTATTAGGTTATCTAACTCTATCTAAATTAAAGTCGTAAGCTGAAAGCGTCGCGTCGTTTAATATTAATAATAAAAATCACTAATATTACTATACATATTATCATGTTTTCAAGTATTGTTTTAATGAATTCAACGTTCATACATATCCGTTTTTTTTTACATATGAGATTACAGTACATATAAGATTAGGAGTCTTTACGCGACAGACAGAGAGAGAGTTTACACTTGAGCGCTCGATGATAAATATCCGTAGTTGTTGGTTGAGTTGCACTTGATAGACAGGTTGTAATAGGTTTTTGGTAAGCAGGTTTTTCGAAAAGTTCGTACTCTTGCACTGGCTATTTTGGCCTGTTGGAAACACCATTGTCTTTAACGGGTAGAATTCTAGTCACTGGTTATCGGCGGCGAACACCCGATCTCGATCAACTCTCGATAACTGACGAACCCTCTGTCGAACTGACGAAGCAAGTCCGTGAAAAAATGAAATCAATTCCTGCTCTCGTGAGAGAAATAATTTTAGCAGAAAAATTTGTTTTGTAAATTAAGCAAAAATTTTTCTATTTAGCCTGGATTCTCGCACAATCGCCATCATTTCCTTTGTTGTTGATTGCCTGTCCGCATTGGGCCAGTGTCTTTCATGGCCAGCAGTTACAAAGATCGCCTCTTCTGTGCTGAACATGTGGATCGCTTCTTTCTTTCCGCCTTCGTTTTATTTCTATAGCGATACAAAACAGTCGCGCGATGTCGTAGTAATATTCGTATTTAAGTAATTCTACAATTTTAAAAGCAATATTAAATATACTTTAATATATTTAGTTTTAAATCAGAATTTTTAGCTTTAGATTCTCAACGTTTTCTGATAGTAAACGACAGGATTTTCTTATAATTTATTTAATAAGGCAAATAATTAAACAAGATAGTCTGTGAAAGAATTACATGATGCTTATAAGAATAAAACGGTTTTGGTTATTATAGGAATACAATTGCCTTTATTGTTCCTTTGATATTTATAAATGTCCTATAATATCCTTCTGTCATGCGACATGTTTATAATGCTCAGTAATACACAAACTGTTGGGTCCAGTCCAAAGAAGAGACCTCAAAAAATATCTTGTAAATAACACGAAATAAATTAAATCGCCGAATTTAATTACACAGCTCTGGTGTATAGAACTAGCTTTTTACAGAAAATGTTTATTAAGCTATCTCGTAATTTATAAAGTCGTAAAATATTATACTTTAAAAATAGTAAACCAAAAGTTGATAGAAGAATTAAATAAAATTTCAACGCAAGGATTTCCCCATAGAATTGATTGATTTATGATGTGGTGTAAAGCTAGTGTTCTCGGCTATACAGCGACCGGCTTTTCCCAGTAATTTTGCTGGACATCGCGTATATAATTAAACAGGTTACAATTAACCATAAATGTTAAGACAATACGAAGAAATAGCGAATTAGTGTAGTGTTTTACTATAATAAATAATATAGAATAAGAACCAAATTTGCATGCTATCGATTTTATTTTCTTAATTATTCATACTACATTGTTTAAATTTATAATAATTATAAAGTTGATTTAAATTTATATTAATNATTTTTTGTTTTTTTTTTTAATTTATTGCGAAGTCCAGTTATAATTGATAGAATTAATGTGATAAGTTTTCGTTTTAAGGCCATTTTAAAGTTAACTATAAATTCTACGCTAAATACAAACAAAAACTTAAGTGTAACAAAAAAAATTTGACGAAACGGAATTTTTTGGTACTCTTTTTCTTCTTTACCAAGTTGAAATCTATAAGAAAATGTATAAAAGTCAAGTAAAAAATGTAGTTTTTTACTTGTAAACCTGTGTCATCATTTTCTCTAAATAGCATAACAAAAAGCTATGTATTATCCTATGTATATATGTGTAAATAGTTAACAACGAATAAACGAGTATTTGTTTATGTTAAGCTGTAGTTAGTGTATTCCTCCGAATACGCTGTCTCTCGGACATCCTCCATTCTGAATCCAACCACCCTCAAACGCGACCGCTTGCGCTTCGTTAACGAACATAGCCTGTTCTGACAACACTTTGTGGTGTTGGAACAGTGAACGAGAGAGTGGTCGCACAATCATTTATTAGATTTATTAACGAAAAGACCATAGTATGTGTAAAAACGACATCTGTGTCCTGCACGTCGCTTTCTTTTAACAATTCCATTGTTACTTAACACTTTCATAGTTGATGGAAGTGTTAAGCCTTAATCCTGTCTCTCTCCCTCGTGGGGAAAAATTTCGAAAAATCCCTTATTAGTGTGCGTTTTCGTAACGTACCCTAACTGTGTAAAGTGGTATTCAGGAATTTGCTAACAATGTGGCATGTATTCAATATAGTGGTTTTCTGCAGTGTGATGTATGTATTTCTATTCAATTGTAATGTTCCCAGGCTTTTGTGTAGTGTGTGTAGTATCACACCTGTACAGGAGAGAACAACAGGTACAATAAGCACCCTATCCATCCTCCACAGATGCCCTATTTTCTGGGCGAGTTCTGTGTACATGCTAATTTTTTCAGTGCATGTGTTTTGTATATTGTGAGTGTTTGGAATGGCTATGTCTATAATGTATGTGATTTTATTGTGTTTGTCAATAAGTGTGATGTCTGGTCTGTTGTGGTAAATTGTTTTATCTGTGATTATGGCTCTGTCGTAATACATTTTGTGCGTGTTGTTTTCCAATACT
This sequence comes from Centruroides sculpturatus, assembly GCF_000671375.1. NCBI lineage: Eukaryota > Metazoa > Arthropoda > Arachnida > Scorpiones > Buthidae > Centruroides > Centruroides sculpturatus. The sequence continues at coordinate 10,911 of NW_019385107.1, read as the reverse complement.
GTCTGTCTTGTAGTATGACTCGTGGATGTCTACCTATTTGTGTTTCTTTGCGAGCTCTTGGTGTATTATATTTACCACTTGATTGTGTCTATGTAAGTAATCTGTCTGTGCCAAGAGCTTGAAACCCGAAGTGATGTGTTGTATAGTTTCTGGCATGATGTGACATTTTCTGCATGTGTCATTTGTGAGGTTGTATCTTTGAGTATGTGTTTTCTGTAGTTTTTAGTGTTTATGACCTGATCCTGTATGGCAATCATGAATCTGTCTGTCTCCCCAAAAAGGCATCCCCGATCTAACCAGCTGTTTGACGCAGTTTTGTCAACAAAATCCTGGGCCAGGTCATAAGGATGCCTGCCATGGAGTGCCTTTCGAGCCGACGATTGCTTAATGGTGTCTATGCTTTTTATGTGTTGTGTCATGTCTGTACGATGTGAGTGTAAGTTTAATGGTGTGTTGTTTAAGTCTGTTAGAGTTACTGCTTTATGTAACTGTGATGTTTCTTGTTTCTTTTAGAAAAACTCTCGCAGTGACTGTATTTGTTTGTAGTGAAGGTTTATAATGTCAATCAGGCTGTGTATCAGTATTTGTTTTGGTACTGATTTGTCTATAGAAAAGTTTTTCGTTGTTTGCGAATAATTTATTTTGTTGTTTTCGTAGTGTACATGTTTTGTATCGTGTGAGGGACGAACAGACCCACAATAAAGTGTTATTTTAAATTTTAATTATTGGAAACTTTAATCGGTTAAATTCGAACGTTTTATCGAGTTAGGCTAAAAGCCATAAAAATTATTTCCCACGGAGTTTGTTCCTTGTTGAGTCGGATCAAGTTAGTCAGGGATGTGTCACCAGGAACTTTGAATGGAAAAGACATATTGGACGGGCGACCGTTAAAGGCCATCACCTGACCTCATGGAAAAAACCCAAGAGGAATGAAAAAGGGAAAAAGAAAAACGACCCCGAAGTCAGTCGTCATCCGAAGTCCCTCTACAAAAGTCGTCATCCGAAGTCCCTCTACA
>NW_019385107.1:0-8382 GCF_000671375.1 Centruroides sculpturatus | reverse complement strand
AAAAAAAATATTATATGGAATTGAACGAAAATGAAAATTTGCTTGATAATTCAACTACGCTTGTTGGAGAACAATAAAAACACTACACTCAACAAGCCACCAATAAAACTCAACTGCCTAACCTATAACCAAAGTCTCTTCTTAATTTGTTTTTTAAAAAAAGCGCTTGACAAACTTGCCTCGCATGCCAAAGTTGCCCCGATCTCCCCTAAGTGAGAGCGTATTAACTAATTCTATGTCTATGTTATCGGTGATGGATGAGGAAGTGCCTGTAGTATCAATAGTTGTAGTTGTTGTATGTGTGCTATTATCAATGCTTGTTGCTGGATTATTCTGACAGGTTACGTGATCTTCATTAATGTTACATGTTTCTGTCTGTTGATGTATTTGATCAGCAACCTGTTGTTTCATAAGTATAAGTGTTGTTTGTGGGATTAAGTTGTTGTGTATAATTGTTCTTTTTTATCAACTGTTCATTTTTATCAACTTTTTTTTTTATCAATTGTTCTTTGTTCAGTGACAGTGAGGTGAGGATATTGTTGTGTGAATCTATGGTGTAGTTGTTGTCTGTATGCTGTCATGTTTGTTTCGAGTTTTGTGATGGTGTAGTAAGTACGATGATAAACTCATTCATTTCTGTTGTCCATTTCATCCGTTGGCGTGGTTTTCCAGCCTTTGTGGTCTGTGGATGCATTGCTACAAAACACCAAGGCTACAAATTGCTACAAAAACAACATGCTTGGGCTGGCGTTGCTTTCGCCACCGGTAACCAAGGGAGACTGTGGCCTATTTTTCGAACGTGAGCCTCTGCCTAACCCACGAACGCGGACCTTGTTAACGCGGGCGACGTCCGAGCTGGTATCTGGCATCTGGCAAACTTAGATCTGGTTGCTACCATGATAAATATCTCCACAGAATGTGGGTGTGGTCACTCTTAGCTTCATTTCTCCCCATAGACCTTACTGGCATGGGTGTCCCTACCAGGAGCTTGTGCTCCAGCCTGCATTGCTCTATGGTTCAGTAAAATTACTGGGCTCTCCCACCACGACCAGGTAGTGACAACAGGAGAGATTATTATTATTATTATTATCATTATCAATCCGTCTCGATTATATATTAGATTAATTAATTTATCAAATAAATATTTGGATCACAATTACTAAATGGTACTGTCTCGTAATAAACATAATTTTAATTGTTGTAATGTTGAAAGTATTAAATTTCTTATCATGCTTTCATTACGAGGAAGCCGGCGTTAACACCAAAGCGTAAAAAAATCGCATTGTCAAGATAGTTACAATGGTTCATTTGAAATTAATTACTGTTAGTATGGTCGTTAAAACCAGGAAAAAAAATAGAAGTAAAGCATTATAGTAAAGTTTAAATATTCTGCATTGTCAATTTATCGAATCGCGATTGTTGAATCGCGATTGTTGAGAGAACAGTGCTCTCACGCGGTACAACTGATACTCATTTTTGAGAAATTCATACAAAAATATGCCATGTGTTTTCTGGATACATACACACTATGGTAAAAGTTAAGCTATTCGTGTACCTATCGCAATGAAAAATTAAATGGATAAGCGTTTGGTCCTCAAGCAGAACGCATTTTCAGTCCCCACAGTTGAACTTATGCAGATAATGTTTGAAGTTGTCGTAACCTGTAAGAAGCTGAATAAGAGTAAAACTATAGGAAAAGTGTGGAACAGACATAATTGTATCAACGCTGGGAATGAAAGTGTAAGTGAGTCTGTCGGTAGTATTGTGTTGCCAAATGTCTTGCCAGAGAACGGTAATTTGTTTTTGACGTGCTTATCAACGTCAGAAGTAGGAATATAACTGAAAGTGCTAGTGACTCTAGAGTTAGGATGGGATTTGGCAAGACCGTCGTTGGCATCGTTTTCGAGGACTCTCGCGTAATCCGGCACCCGTTGATAATCTGCTTTAATATTGATATTTAAGTGTCTAAGAATGTGATGTATGAGATACACGAGTTTAACGCGACTATCAGGCATGACTATCTTGTGTGAAGCCACCCTGCATATACGGTAGAGTACAAAGTGTCTTTTGCCCTGTTTACGCCTAATGTGAATTAAGCTCATATAAATAACTAATGTTTCTTCCTAAGCCATTGAATAGTGGGGACCTAATTTGAAGCACGTTTCAGTAAGCTCTTTGCCAAAGTCAGAGTAAATAACAAAGGCGACACTAACCTTTTCACTCATTTTGGAGCATCAGTGTAAATTCTACACATCAGGTGATACTTCAGATCATCAAAGTAATCGTCTGAGGCAAGCTGAACAGGGATGATAGTCGTTATTAAGGAGGGTTCTTTTGCCTATGCCGAATTTTCTTGTGCCGTCAAGCAGAGCTAGATTACGAGTAATCTTATTTTTCTTAATAATTTTGGTGACATCCGAGTCACTATAATTTCGCCGGGGCATGTTGGCAAGATTCTCATTCCAAATGATTTCTTAATTTTAAAATTCATAAGGATCAAACCAATAAAGCACTATAGAGTCCCATACGCCTTGCAGATGCAGAAAGCGAGAATTCTCTGGACAGTTTATGTCTGTTGTGAATTTTGGCGGCCACGTGACTCCAGACTTGTACGGCATAAAAAAAAACAGGTTGAATGGCTTTCTGCAAATGAGGTTGGTAGCATGGGATTTAGGATTCAAGTGTTCCTGGAAATACTAGCAAGGGCATTGGCCATCTTTTTAGCTTTGTCTGTGATGTATTTGATATGGGATGTGAAGTTAAACTTGTCATCAAGAATAACACCTAAATATTTAATTTCTATTGGGGGCTATATACTACAGCATGCTCTCCTAAATGAGTGGTCAGTGTCTTGATTAGAGAATTGTCCGTACCAATAATCATGTGCATTTGTTTGCGTTAATGGGTCACCTGTGTGCAATGCTCCAGTGGTGAACGGTTTTGAGAATCTTGTTGCTTATGTCTTGTAAGCTATTTTTATTCCTATAAGTAGCTGAAATGATAGTGTCATCCGCATAGCCCTGGACGAGATAGGATGTCGTTAAAATGCAGGTTAGAACTGTAGGCGAAGTTCCACAGTCTAGGAGCAGATCTAGATCTCTGTGGACACTCCGAGTGATTGGGATGACAGTGTTAAGTTATGTTGAGTTGTATAAACATCTGCACTCCCGTCAGTAAAATAAGACTGAACAGGTTTGTAAATATTTTGAAGGCAGTGATGATCATATAAGGTATGCAAGATAAAATGCTACAAGGTTTCCCATCATGAGTGGTGGCTTTTTATTTTGTAATTACAACAGTGTGTTCATTGTTTTATTAGCCTGATGGATGTAATGAGTGCCATTATAATGTTTCCGCCGTGCCTTTGCTTTTAGAAAAGCCGAACTAATTTTCATGTAGGGCCCTAGGCTTGCATAGATGCCAAATAATCATTTTAATCATATAACCATCTAACACTTCCCCCAAATTAGAAGACAGATCGGTGTATATTTCTTGTAAGAGTTGGTACCGATGGGTTTGGAGATAAGTTTGACACTAGCCTTTTCCACTGAGTAGGAAAAAGGTCACTATTCAGGCAGATATTGAAGAGAATAGCTAAAGCTGTCGGAATGACTTCAAACGCGTCTTTCATCATCCTAGTGCGGGGTCACCAAACTTTTTACACACAGCAAATTTATGGCACAGTGCGGAGGAAGCCGGATGAACTGACCTCGCGAAACGGATGTGGCCTTCGGGCCGTAGTTTGGTGACCCCTGGTTTAGAATAAAACCTAACTTGTGTTTTTAAAAAATTACCCGTTAAAACAGGAAGACTTCTTTTTAGTAAGCTATAAAAAATATAATTATTATTGTTGTGTACAGTACTTTAAAAGTTTAAAACAGAGATAGAAAAAGTAGTCGATATCGACTCATGAGGGTCGTTTGGGGGTCGATGAAAAATTGAAACTAAAAATCATTGGTGTGATAAGCAATCCAAATTGTTAAAATCCTATTTATTAGGTTATCTAACTCTATCTAAATTAAAGTCGTAAGCTGAAAGCGTCGCGTCGTTTAATATTAATAATAAAAATCACTAATATTACTATACATATTATCATGTTTTCAAGTATTGTTTTAATGAATTCAACGTTCATACATATCCGTTTTTTTTTACATATGAGATTACAGTACATATAAGATTAGGAGTCTTTACGCGACAGACAGAGAGAGAGTTTACACTTGAGCGCTCGATGATAAATATCCGTAGTTGTTGGTTGAGTTGCACTTGATAGACAGGTTGTAATAGGTTTTTGGTAAGCAGGTTTTTCGAAAAGTTCGTACTCTTGCACTGGCTATTTTGGCCTGTTGGAAACACCATTGTCTTTAACGGGTAGAATTCTAGTCACTGGTTATCGGCGGCGAACACCCGATCTCGATCAACTCTCGATAACTGACGAACCCTCTGTCGAACTGACGAAGCAAGTCCGTGAAAAAATGAAATCAATTCCTGCTCTCGTGAGAGAAATAATTTTAGCAGAAAAATTTGTTTTGTAAATTAAGCAAAAATTTTTCTATTTAGCCTGGATTCTCGCACAATCGCCATCATTTCCTTTGTTGTTGATTGCCTGTCCGCATTGGGCCAGTGTCTTTCATGGCCAGCAGTTACAAAGATCGCCTCTTCTGTGCTGAACATGTGGATCGCTTCTTTCTTTCCGCCTTCGTTTTATTTCTATAGCGATACAAAACAGTCGCGCGATGTCGTAGTAATATTCGTATTTAAGTAATTCTACAATTTTAAAAGCAATATTAAATATACTTTAATATATTTAGTTTTAAATCAGAATTTTTAGCTTTAGATTCTCAACGTTTTCTGATAGTAAACGACAGGATTTTCTTATAATTTATTTAATAAGGCAAATAATTAAACAAGATAGTCTGTGAAAGAATTACATGATGCTTATAAGAATAAAACGGTTTTGGTTATTATAGGAATACAATTGCCTTTATTGTTCCTTTGATATTTATAAATGTCCTATAATATCCTTCTGTCATGCGACATGTTTATAATGCTCAGTAATACACAAACTGTTGGGTCCAGTCCAAAGAAGAGACCTCAAAAAATATCTTGTAAATAACACGAAATAAATTAAATCGCCGAATTTAATTACACAGCTCTGGTGTATAGAACTAGCTTTTTACAGAAAATGTTTATTAAGCTGTCTCGTAATTTATAAAGTCGTAAAATATTATACTTTAAAAATAGTAAACCAAAAGTTGATATAAGAATTAAATAAAATTTCAACGCAAGAATTTCTTCATAGAATTGATTGATTTATGATGTGGTGTAAAGCTAGTGTTCTCGACTATACAGCGACCGGCTTTTCCCAGTAATTTTGCTGGACATCGCGTATATAATTAAACAGGTTACAATTAACCATAAATGTTAAGACAATACGAAGAAATAGCGAATTAGTGTAGTGTTTTACTATAATAAATAATATAGAATAAGAACCAAATTTGCATGCTATCGATTTTATTTTCTTAATTATTCATACTACATTGTTTAAATTTATAATAATTATAAAGTTGATTTAAATTTATATTAATTATTCAATTTTATTTATTATTAGAATATGTTTATATTATTCATTGATTATATTCGTCGTCACTCTATATGATTTAGATACGTGGTCAGGCTCTAAATCATGTTTAAACTACACTGATCGTGCAGTTATCATTCTGAAGCACAGTATCAAGATTATTTAAAACGTTGGCAAGCTCAGTGTAAAGCTGTTTACATTGAGTTGGGTCTGTTGGGTTTTTAGTAAGATCTCCAACTATAAGTCCAAGGCAATTCACAAGTTTTCCAAGACGATCGCTAATATATTGTAGACAATCAAGATCAGAAAGCTTTGTCAGGATGCAGGATACAGGATCTGTAAGATTAGTGAGAAGGTTGCAGTAATCTGTATTAGATGGCTGTGTAGGCGGTAAAATTGGGCCACTACACTCGCTACATTCTCGACCAGGATTTGATCCAGAAAGAATTGAAGAAATTAATTGTAGAAGGCCAGTAACGTCGAGTCCAAGTATTTCAACGCCTTGAAAACATGGCTGCAAATCAACATTAAGCTGAAAAAAGAAGGCGAATTATATTCGTAAATATTAAACGTCAAACATAATTTATAAAATTATTAAACATAATTAGTGTAATTATTAAATATAAATTCATATAATTGATAGTTTATATCTAAGTAAAATTTTATTTAACTTATAAATTTGAACCAAAATTTAATGAAAAGTATAATGTTAAACCAATTAAAATATTAATCTGAAAATTTTAATATTTATTTATTTGTCTAGTATGAAAAAACGAAGTGTAAACATTATAATATAAATTTTATAATTCTCTAAAAAGATAGACAAACAGACGTACGATAATTTTCAAAATAAATGCTTAGCTTATTTTTATAGACAACTTGAATGTACGTTATTATTATTAATATTTGTTAAAAGAGGTATATATTAAATTATTAAAGAATTACGAAACTGAATAAAATACTTAAATATTAATTTATTTGTAAATAATAACATAGTTTAGTAAAATAGATATTTGAAAGAAACAAAAATAACAATAGTTTAGAATTATGTTATAATAATAAAATGCACTAAACTAACCTGTTGTAGAAGACATCTTAGTAAACCAGTTATATTAACACCTAAAACATCAACCACAGTTTGAATAAGATTAACATTATTTGTGCCTGACCCACCGCCTCCGTTGATGCCTGGCATTGTAATGCCAGGCCCAGGCATCATAGGAATCTGTTTTGAACCCTCTTGAATTATGCGTTTGCCTTGCTTTCCTGCAGCAAACGAAAAATCTTTCTTTATTTCTTTCTTCGTCGCTTCGCTGTTTTCTACGGTTGCAATTCCTTAAATAAATAAATAAGTAAAGTATAATTCACAAAAATTATTTTTGTTAAATTAACAAATTTGATATATACAGTAGATCCCCCTATAAGACGGTAGATACGTTCCGTTCTTTATGAATCAATTTTGTAGGAATCATAGTTTACGGACTACGGCTGTTTGAAAGGTTTTCTTTCATAAAATTAATCGATTCTAGACTAATTCGACTCAACATTTCCAAAATACGTATATTTTTTTGAAAATAATCCGTATAAACTACGTTATAAACAAAAAATTGTAGGATTACTTACCGAGTGTGTACCCTTTGACTACGCTCGTTGCTAAAGCTTGGTTTCGTCGCGGAACAGCGCATCAAATTGCGGCCGCGATTTCTGATATTATTTTTCTGCGAAAACTTCGTTGACCTTTGGAGACATCATTAATATAAATAATTTTTATGGCCGTTAAATAAGAAATGTTTCTTTCACAAGAAATGTATAAAATTACAGTACTAAACAGACGATAGGTCGCCTAACTCGCCGTAGCGTGACGCTAGACGGCGAAAAATATATATTTAATTATAATAAAGTTACAATAAATTAAGTTAATATATAATTATATATACAGTACCTAATTTATATATAATTAATATATAATTATATGTACAGTACCTAATTTATATATAATTTATATAATACTGTCCAGACGATAGAAATCTCTCCGTAGCGTGGCGCTACGGACGGCGGGTAAGTAGTTCGGCTGCCCGATGACGTTTTACGTATTATAGGAGTTATTTTTACCGTTGTTTACGGATAATGCCACAATTTTTATAGGAATCATAACTATAGGAAACGGTTTTATAGGGGGATCTACTGTATTTAATAAAAAAAGTTTTCAGAACATTTAAAATGAAGAATGAAATAACTTTAATTTATTTAACTTGTTGTCAACAAGTAACATTATAGAAATTTCACGTAGAATATAAGAAAACGAAACTAGAAAATTAAAGTTTAAGCATACAACACTAAAAATATTAATTTATCAATTTGGAAATATAAATATTATTAAAAATTGTTAACTTACCGATAAGAACCACGAGAAAAAGGATGGTTTTCATGTTGCTTTCGGTTTGTTGCTCGCCGAAATATGCTTGTACGACCGTTTTCCATTCCTTTTTATACCTAAATTTTGCGTAGAATTGTGCGACTTCAGTGCTATTTCTCTTCCTACCTGTCAATCCAAAATTTTGACATTGCAGATGTTATTTTCGGTTTCGAATCCAATGAAATTGCTTCATTTATTTACGTGGATGGTGCTCTTCCTCTTCCGTATTATAACGTTTGTTGTGGTTATGCTATACAGATCTAAAAGAAAATATGTTTCTTATCTTAATCTGAATAATCGGCAGTGAGTTTAAACTGTTTTCTAAGTATTTTAATGCATGTATTCAACCCTAAATTAAAAAAAAAAAAAAACAATTGATTCATTATAA
>NW_019385106.1:406665-409173 GCF_000671375.1 Centruroides sculpturatus | reverse complement strand
ATTAATTTTGTGATCTGAAATAATTCTATTTAACAAATTTTTATTTGCAATTTTAAAAAAATTATTTTGTAATTATAATTTAACCGATAGTAATTTACTCAAATTATTAATTTTGTGATCTGAAATAATTCTATTTAACAAATTTTTATTTGCAATTTACTCATGAAATTAATTTTGTGATCAAAGCTGCCCAAACCACTACTACTTTGATAAAATAATTGGGAATAACGAAGTAAAATTGTCGTGTTTGCTTAAGAATTAAAAAGTTAAAGCATTCTTCAATAATGCTTCGGCCGAAAACTGACGGTATCTTTGCTTATCCTGGTTGTACAGAAAAACCTGTCCTAAACGGAACCCGAGTAAAAACGAAATTTGCCTAAACGGAAATAATTCTTCGTATGGAGCGAATTTCTATGCTAAAAAAAAAAACCTGTTCAAAACGGAAATCGGAAAAAATATTCAGTACCGTGCGATTCCGGTTTACACAGATTTTACTGTATAAAAAAAGTTTGCCTTTCTGTTGACCCATTGTGGGCCCGGCCGAAACCACAATGGGTAATAAAAAACAGGCCCTCTAGTGCCACAGAGCGAAAAGAGGCAAACATAATTAATGAATTACACAGTAGCCATAATGAATTCGTCAAGCACTGACAATTAATTTGAAAATCACTGTATTTAGACGAATTATAGTAGTTTTTAAATATTCAAATGAAAAATTATTATTAAATCAAATGTATAAACAGTATATTTGTGTATAGAGAATTCTTTTAATGAAGTGAAAGTAACTACAGTACATATTGTCACTTGATATGTCACTTGTCATTTCATTACTTTAATGATTATTTCGTAATTTAAGAAGAAACTTTCGAACACAATATTTATTAGAAAAATGAAAGTTTTGAATAGGAAAGGAATAAACATCCTGTAGACATTATTACATATTACGAAAATAAAGATGTCCTAACATAATTGTTTATACAGAAAATAAGATTAGAAAATTCAGATAATAATTATGATAACTGAAAATATTATTATTTTTATATAAAGATAATTATTTTATAGTAAAAATATATTGTGTAATAAAATTCAATATTCAGAGCAATTGTTAATAGTATAAAAGTAATTACTTCGATTATTAATTAATATGACGATTTTAGTCTCTGTAATCCAAAAATATTCTTGGTAGACAAATCTCACAGCAATCTTATTCCAGCCCGAAATGCATTTGATGTAGTCTTTACAAAATAAATTTAATTTGCCAATAAGATTGCTGTGAGATTTGTCTACCAAGAATATTTTTGGATTACAGAGACTAAAATCGTCATATTAATTAATAATCGAAGTAATTACTTTTATACTATTAACAATTGCTCTGAATATTGAATTTTATTACACAATATATTTTTACTATAAAATAATTATCTTTATATAAAAATAATAATATTTTCAGTTATCATAATTATTATCTGAATTTTCTAATCTTATTTTCTGTATAAACAATTATGTTAGGACATCTTTATTTTCGTAATATGTAATAATGTCTACAGGATGTTTATTCCTTTCCTATTCAAAACTTTCATTTTTCTAATAAATATTGTGTTCGAAAGTTTCTTCTTAAATTACGAAATAATCATTAAAGTAATGAAATGACAAGTGACATATCAAGTGACAATATGTACTGTAGTTACTTTCACTTCATTAAAAGAATTCTCTATACACAAATATACTGTTTATACATTTGATTTAATAATAATTTTTCATTTGAATATTTAAAAACTACTATAATTCGTCTAAATACAGTGATTTTCAAATTAATTGTCAGTGCTTGACGAATTCATTATGGCTACTGTGTAATTCATTAATTATGTTTGCCTCTTTTCGCTCTGTGGCACTAGAGGGCCTGTTTTTTATTACCCATTGTGGTTTCGGCCGGGCCCACAATGGGTCAACAGAAAGGCAAACTTTTTTTATACAGTAAAATCTGTGTAAACCGGAATCGCACGGTACTGAATATTTTTTCCGATTTCCGTTTTGAACAGGTTTTTTTTTTAGCATAGAAATTCGCTCCATACGAAGAATTATTTCCGTTTAGGCAAATTTCGTTTTTACTCGGGTTCCGTTTAGGACAGGTTTTTCTGTACAACCAGGATAAGCAAAGATACCGTCAGTTTTCGGCCGAAGCATTATTGAAGAATGCTTTAACTTTTTAATTCTTAAGCAAACACGACAATTTTACTTCGTTATTCCCAATTATTTTATCAAAGTAGTAGTGGTTTGGGCAGCTTTGATCACAAAATTAATTTCATGAGTAAATTGCAAATAAAAATTTGTTAAATAGAATTATTTCAGATCACAAAATTAATAATTTGAGTAAATTACTATCGGTTAAATTATAATTACAAAATAATTTTTTTAAAATTGCAAATAAAAATTTGTTAAATAGAATTATTTCAGATCACAAAATTAATTATTTGAGTAAATTACTATCGAATAAATTAAAATTACAAA
>NW_019385106.1:400180-406647 GCF_000671375.1 Centruroides sculpturatus | reverse complement strand
TTAACGACACGACGCGATGTCCTTTTTCGTCATTAATCTTTCCTCTTTTCAAAATTTCTATGTTCTAATTATGTGCATATGAGCGACTCTTCAAAGGTCCATCTCTACTGGAGGTCGTTTGTTTACAATTATTAATCATTTAAAATTATTGCGTTCCGTTTACATCAATAGCGTTTTTTTTCTCTCGTCGCGGTTTCATATGACTAACACAACTAATTCGATCTTTGATCGGTTTTTAACAATAGACGATTTTTTTCTAGTTTCGTTTTAATAAATTTCTAATAATAAATATTTAATTTCAATTCATTTTTTGGGGTCTCACACTCGCGCGTGTGGGATTGTGGGTTTCTTTTAAAAAATATATTAAAATATACGTATTATACTCTGTAACACTACTAAACTAGAGCCTTAGACCCTGTTCGCCTGATGCAACCTCCATCGACTGTTTCAATCTCGACTGAAACGAGGTTCAATCGCGATCGACTCGAGAGAGTTCTCGAAACTAGATCCAATCTTAAGAGAGATCCCACAATCCCACGCGCTCGAGAAAATACAAGATGGCTGCGGAACACGTGTCGGGCTATCAACAGCGAAATAAGAAAGATATTGTATTTCGAGAGACGATGACATCTGTCCAGAAGCGTGCCGTGACATTTGATGATAGGGAAGCTGTGTTTCTGTAAGAAGCCGACACCCAGGGGCAATCAGTCAATTGCGCGTCAGTGACGGTCTAGAGTCCATTCATATTGTTTATTCGATAGGCCTGTAAAAACCGTAGACTTCTCTAAATGCATTTTTAATATCACAATTACATTACGAATTGCTAGCCACGATATAAGGGCTATAATTAAAAATAAAATAATAAAAACGTACTTGGTGAAATAAAATATGTGGTGGATGTACTGGTGTGAAATGTTCAACGCGGACAGGTAAACACATACACGTTTTACCAATTAAACGAGTTTAATTTCGCGCTGAATTTGAAATATANTTGGGACTGGAAAATCTTAGACCAGCCCGAAATGCATTTGATGTAGTCTTTACAAAATAAATTTAATTTGCCAATAAGATTGCTGTGAGATTTGTCTACCAAGAATATTTTTGGATTACAGAGACTAAAATCGTCATATTAACTAATATACAGCAAACCATTTATATATATTTTGAATTATTAATTAAGTTTTCTTGTTATTTTAATTGGTTAGACTTCTAAATCTTTAAATAATAAAAGATTAAAACCATAAAGAGTCATAACTGCAATAATTTAAATGAAAGGCACATTGAACAATTGTTATACAGTGGGCTGTTGATACAGTGAATGATTCAGTTTGGTCCTTTTAAAAATTCATTATATCGAGAGCCAACCGTAATTAGATTCTGCTAATAAGATTTTTCTACTAACGTATGAAATTTTTAATTGCTATTACTATTTTTGGTCACCTATATTGTAACGTTAACATTCACTCCATAAATATTTTACTTCTACTGTAGGATTTGTTTTGTATTTTCTTATTATTGAAAAAAAAATGTATATTATATTTTCAATCTCAGAACTTCATTGAATTTACTACTTGTAGCTGTATTATTCGTTCAGTGAATGGTTGTCTCTTTAATCCGAAATAATTCCTTCGGTAGACTATCTTACAGTAAGTCAGCAAGTCAAGCTTAGTAACCCTTACAAAGAAAGTAGATATGTTAGAACATGATATAAACTATTGTAAAAAGTGTTTCCTTGTGTTACTTGACATTTCTACTCGTTATTATATTTGTCAACTCAATGTCTGTAATGTGTACTTCCTGTAGCACTGAAGAGGGACTAGAAAAATAAAACTAGCCTGAAATGCGTATGTGAAAATACAATAAAGGAGTTTTTTAACCTGACTTGCTGTGAGATAGTCTACCGAAGGAATTATCCCGGATTAAAGAGACAACCATACTCAGAACTTCAGCTTATGGATTAAGACAAGAACCTTTGAAACTCCGTTTAGAAAATAATATCGATTCAATTTATTAATATTTTTGAAATAAAGAAAGACAAGAAATCAATCCCTGTTGCGTTTAAATTCTTTATATCCTGGTATAAGTCCTACCTGGGCTTCATGACAGGAAGCATGTATCAGAAACACCAGATACCGAGGCAGAAAAATTTGGTCCTTTTCGTAAAAAAACATGACAGAAAATAATAGAAATTAAAATTTGTTTTGATTCACGATTTAAAAAAGTGCTGTTTTATACATTTTATTGAGTATATTTACATATTTTATGATTTGAAAAAATGAAGCCTTATATCTGTGACTGTTCTAGGCCTTGTATTAATTAATCTTTTATACTTCACTACTACGCAACGATAATCTAATGTAACAATTTAATAATTTTAACGTTATGAGAGAAAATGAAAATGTAAAGACATCAAGGAACAATTTATTAGGTTACAAATCGTTTCAGTTTTCAAAGAATATATGTGCGATGTCTCATACAAACGTAGATGACTAAATATTCGCTCAACAGATGCATTGGAAGCTGGTAATATCATCAATAAACTCAACAATTTTTCAAGATTTTGAAGCAAACTCTCCAGCAGCATTTTTTAAATTAAATATTTCTAATCAGTAGAATCTGACAGTATGACTTTTTGAACCCAAGTAGGGCTTGTTTATGCCATTCATTGTAGTTTTAAACTTTTTAAAAAATGACTTCAATTTTTTAAAATGAAAATTAAAATGAATTTTTGAACATGAAAATGCGCAAAATGTTGAATTTTGCGCATTTTCATGTTCAAGCAAAAGCAGATATGGAAAAATGTCGTTACTGAAATCAAATCTGACATACATTTCTTTTACAAGTGTACAATAAAACCTTATAGTCTACAATAAAAGCATCAGATCACGGGAGTTTTACCCTAGATTTACCCTAAATATAAGTCTATCCTAAACAGTACCCTGAGAAGTTCGAATTATCCTAGAAACGGCAGCACTGATTATAAAGCCTATTAATCTACACATGAGATATAATGAAAAAGTATTAAAAATTTATGATAATAATTCAAATTTTGTGGACCCTTGACATTATGAGCCAAGGGCTTAAGCCCTAATAACTTCTATGTAGATCCGCCCCTGTACACAACATATGTATGCTGACTGAGTACCGCAAGCTTTAGATACAATCTGGCCCTGTTAAATGCTTCGAATGACGTCACGCGCGCTCACTTGTTTGCCACAGCAAACCTCCACACGAGCAAGCGATCGAGTTCCCGCAAGCATCGCACTGACTTTAAACGGCTTGCCGCTAGCTGTCAATGTAAAAGCAAACAAATGATAAAAGAGTTTACACGTTAGAATAAACTATTATTGACATATTTGTCCTCATATAAAAAGTATATTGACAGTCAAAACTTTCTCTTAAGCATGCGGCGCATGATAAACAAGCCCAGACAATTCCGTATCGCGGAGGAGATTAAAACAGAATTGATTTATGCATTTCAAAAGTTTATTGTTTAGTGATAAGCTAGATAATGAAATTGTTTCTTTGGAGATTACATCTGTAAGTTATCTAAACATGGATATTTCTCATAAAGAATTAGATACTGTTCTGAGCGAGACAAGATCGGGTAAAGCAGCTGGCCCGGACAGTATTCCGATGGAATGTTGGAAGTTGGCAGATGAGCTACTGCGGCAGAAACTGTTGAACATTTTTAATGAAGTCTCGGTAACCGGAATTTACTCTGACAGTTGGAAAATAGCTAGAATATTTTCCGTTTTTAAATCTGGAGATGTACACAATAAAAGTAATTATAGAGGAATAGTGCTGCTGAACACTGTTAGTAAGATCTTCTCTATGATCCTATGTAAAAGGCTGTTATTTTGGACAGAGAATGAGCAAATTTTGTCAGAAATGCAAGCGTGTTTCCGTAAAAGGTATTCTACAGTGGATAATATATTTGTTTTGTGGAATTTGTTAAAAGAAAGGTTACCAAAAAATGACGAAAAGTATATACTTGCTTGATTATAGAGCTGCATTTGATTCAATGAATTATTTGAAATTATGGAGGAGGCTTTCTGATTTGAGGTTAAGTTATAAAATAGTAAATCTATTAAGATTGATGTACACGAATACATCAGCATTTGTTTGGTAATGGAACTTCTTTAGAATCCTTCTACTGTAACAAAGGAGTTCGGCAAAGATGTCCATTGAGTCCATTACTGTTTTCTTTATATATTGATGGTCTGGTAAATAGGTTGAATAAAATTTCAAAATTTAATGGTTTATGGTTAGGAAATAATGCATATTGAGTTCTTCGAAAAGTAATTTTATTTTTTACAATTAGAGGAATTAATTGTATTTTTACCCGCCAATTTCATTTTAAACCATATTGTCATAATATATTTAAACAGCTGACACTTCAAAAATTATTTGTAAAAAATTTTGTTTGATTCTGTGAATTTTTTTTTTTTTTCAAATATGGAAAATTAAAAGCATCATTTTCGGCATATATCGCTTTTTTATTAACAAAAAATTAAAATGCTGTATAAGCAAGAAAAATGTTGACAGAATGACAATGCCAAAACTGGTTCACAAAATTTCGTTCTGGCAATTGCGATATTGAAGATGCACCACGTTCTGGAAGGCAAAATGATGCTGATGAAAGACAAAATAAAGATATTGATTGAAGCAAACCTCCAAATAACAACACCAGAAATTACTAAGAGATTAAATTTGTCGAATTGAACTATTTATGATTACTTGAAACGACTTAGTTTCTTTCAAAGGTTGATATATGGGTTCCACCTGTTCTTAAAGAAAAAGATGCTCTCTTTGGTGGGATTTTAAGGGATTTTTTTCTTTATGAGCTTCTATCAGACAATTAATTCCACAATTGACACAATTGACTCGAAAGTGTACTGCCATCAAATAAACAAATTGAGTGATACCATCAAACAGAAAAGGCCAGAATTGATAAACAGAAAAGGTGTAGTGTTTTACCATGATAATGCCAGATCTCACACAAGTTTGGTAACTCATCAGAAACTGTTACAGCTTGGATGGGATGTGATACCACACCCACCATATTCGCCAGATCTGGCATCCTCGGATTACTACTTGTTCCGGTCTTTACAAAATGTTTTAAAAAGTAAAACATTTACTTCAAATGAGGATGTCAAAAATCACTTGGATCAGTTTTTTGTAAGCAAAGATCAAAACTTCTATAAACTTGGAATCATGCTACTACCAGAAAGATGGCAACAAGTATTGGACAAAAATGGTTAATATATAATTCAATAAAATATTTATATATTATAAGAAAATTGTTTTTTCCCACGGAAAAAAACGAAATTACTTTCCGAACAACTCAATACATTAAAGTCCTGTTGTACGCAGATGATGTGGTGATTGTGGCTGACAGCCTGTTAGAACTACAGTTAGCAATTGATGGTTTGCTGAGATTTTCAATTGATAGAGACTTGCAAATTAATATTTAAAAAAATTGAGATAGTGGTCTTAATGGAAATAGAAGATCAAGTAAATTTAAATGGTTTTTGGTTAAAGAAGAAATTGAAATTGTTGAAAAATATAAGTAGGCTATATGGGTATCTGGTTTAAATATAATTTTAATACGAAAGACCACTTTGAGATTACTGCAAGGAAAAACTAAAGGTGCTTTGGTGAAGTTATGTAAAACATTTAATATTCTCGTATTCTCCACATTTCAGATTATTTGACTCAACGGTTAAATCCGGTTTTTCTTATGGAGCTCAGGTCTGAGGTTTGGTAAATGTCAATAACTTTGAGTCAATTCATAGAGAATTTTTGAAGAAAATGCTGGGCCTCAGATTTCACGCATCGAATGTTGCTGTTTTATGAAAACCCGGACGAGTACCGTTGATAACCTTTTTTATAAAAGAGGTTTTAAAGTACTACGTAAGAATACTGGAATTACCTAGGAACAGGATACCCAGAATTAGTATGGAAAGAATGTGGATGAAAGCGGAGAGCAATTCATCGTGGCTGGACTTCAAAAATTGGTTGGAGCGGCTGGGATTCGGTGATATGGTTATTGAGAAACAAATTGATAGATGGAAAGAACGAATACCGTCCATAGTACTGAGATGTAAAAAATTGGAATTACAAAAGATAAGGAGTGGGTTAAATAATTCTGGGTTGTTACGCTATTATAGATAATAGCGTATATATAATAACAAATATTTCGCATTCAATGAAATCGCATCGAATAAACTCTTCGATACTATATATTACTAGCTGTTACCCGCGACTTCGTCAGCGGAGGTTTTGCAAGCAAACCCCATTTACATCCAATATTTCAATAACCATAGTAATTGTTATATAACACCTACCGCTGAAGAGAATTGCCGAAAATCAAACGAACTATTTTCAATTTGATCAATTTTCTGAAACGTTTACAATCGTTCTATAATCGAACCAATACGCAATAACAAATTCGAATTTAAAAC
>NW_019385106.1:397924-398371 GCF_000671375.1 Centruroides sculpturatus | reverse complement strand
AAAAAGTGGAAAGACAAATTTTTATGACAAACGGATACATAAATCGTAAATTTAAGGAAAATAAATTCTAGAGCCTTTTCTGTACCTCGTGCATCTCTCTCATTCATTAAACTTAGTTGTAAATGATGCTACCAAAGTAACAGTTAATTTTTTAACATTGTACAAGAATTGTACACATTTTTTTCTACATCCCCTTAAAGATGGGATATACGAAATCGTAATATCACTGGTTTAAGATCGAAATCCGTGAGTAATATAAAATCGGAGAGCAAAATAAATATATCAAATATTTTAATGGATTTTTTAACTCCTGTCAACTATACGGAATTATCGTAAAAACATACCAGTAAATTCTTATCGGTTGTGTTAAGTTATAAATCTACTCGTTATTCACGTAATCGAAATATCTAGTGGGCAGGCGGCTAACAGCCCAGAACCGGTCCTTGA
>NW_019385106.1:395373-397408 GCF_000671375.1 Centruroides sculpturatus | reverse complement strand
TTCCGGTTAAGACTTAATGCTCCCCCTCACCCCCCCGCGTTGGAATTTCGAAAAATCCTTTCTTAGTGTGCGTTTCCATGACGTACCCTAACTGTGTACCAAATTTCACCTCTTTAGGTTAAGCGGTTTGCTCTGGGCGATGATGAATCAGTGAATGAATGAGTGAGTCAGTCAGGACAAGCAATTTTATATATTTAGATTACACTATATTATTACTCTATATAATATTAGCTATATTCATTAAATGAATATAGCTAATGAATATAATTATAATTACAGTATATATTGTAAAGTATAGGCTAATAGAATAAGGTAAACTTACTTATTGTATTCATATTGAAACAAATATTTCGTATTCAATGAAATCGCATCGAATAAACTCTTCGACAATTAGCTGAACTCGCTTTGACAATGGCCAAAACTAGAAGCATTAATTGTTAACGCAACAATAGATAATGAGTATCGTTGCGCGGCGCGTCTGACGCGCGTCACGCTCGCGATAATCAGTTAATTGCTTATTTCATTATGAAAAACCTAATAAGAAAACTCGGATGGTTATCTCTACTTAACATTACTCTATTTGTAGCATTTTTCTATCATTCGTTCGTCAAAAAACTGGCTACGAATTTCGATTTAATATTTATCTTCGGTGTGTCCCGTCGCGTTTCTTTATTAGTTTTTATTTATTACAGCTTTGTGTCCAGGGGGACAGAGTAAAATAAATTGCAGCAGTAAGAAAAAAATTATTAAGCTTAAGTTTAAGTTAAATTATTAATTATTAAAAAATTATTTAAAAAAATATTATAAAGTTATATCTTTATAATCTTTATAACACATTTTTATAAACTTTATGAAAGTTTATAAAGATATATAACAATATCGAGTTCAGCTAATTGTCGAAGAGTTTATTCGATGCGATTTCATTGAATGCGAAATATTTGTTATTATAATTATATACGCTATCATCTATTGTAGCGTAACAACGATGAATATCATTAATACATTTTTTCATTTCAATGAGTTGATTGAAAGCAGAAAATGACCGACTTCCATTAATTACATTTAATAATTATAAAATTATTGTTTACACAATGGTGATATTCGAAATATTTAACAAAGGGTTCGCTAACAGAAAATTTTTCCTTAACAATTTTTTTTTCGCTCAAATGGTGCATTAGCAACATTAGCGCAAAAACTGACCTTAAGATACCCATATAAATAAAAAAGATGCGTTAGCAAAATTAAGTCAGTTAAAATTTAACATTGTTTATGCCCGAACTATATTTTTTTAAATAAATAATAAAAAAGAGTGTTCAAAATGGTTTATTTTGTACATATTTTAATATTTTTCATTCAAAATATTATATAAACATAAAAATTGGTTTTTTTTAATCAGAAAAAGTCATAGGGAAAGCAGTTAAACAAGAAAAACTTTTCTAAATCATTTATTTTATCGTTAGGTATTATTATAATAATAGACAGATGTCATCGTCTCTCGAAATACAATATATTTTTTATTTCGCTGTCGACATCCCGACACGTGTTCCGCAGCCATCTTATATTTTCTCGTGTAAGTTCGCCGACTTCCAGGGTGAATCGTTAATCCCGCGTCTGGATGATCTAGGCTCGTTCGCGTGTGGGTGTGGCGGAGGAGACACAGATGACAAGTATCTGACAAAAATCTGTTTAATTTAACAGGAAATAACTTACACTATGCACAAAGTTCCTTAACCAATTAGGGGAGACCGGGGCAAGATCGGCATGTTAAGCTTTACTTAAATTTTGTGTAATAAATACTGCTGTAAAATGAAAAAAAAGCTTTGCATATTGTCTATTGGAATGTTACCTTACTAGTTAAAATCAGTTTGGAAATAAAAATAATTAAAATAATTACAACTTTACAAGAAGAGAGAAATTGACGAAGTTGCCCCGGGTATAGGGGCAAGATCGGCAACTTCTCTCTTTTTGTAAAGTTGTAATTATTTTAATTATTTTTATTAAAGTTGCCCCTGGTATAGGGGCAACAGTAATGGGG
>NW_019385106.1:348816-390377 GCF_000671375.1 Centruroides sculpturatus | reverse complement strand
GAGCTATCAACAGCGAAATAAGAAAGATATTGTATTTCGAGAGACGATGACATCTGTCTATTATTATAATAATACCTAACGATAAAATAAATGATTTAGAAAAGTTTTTCTTGTTTAACTGCTTTCCCTATGACTTTTTCTGATTAAAAAAAAAGCCAATTTTTATGTTTATAAAATATTTTGAATGAAAAATATTAAAATATGTACAAAATAAACCATTTTGAACACTTTTTTTTTATTATTTATCAAAAATATAATATAGTTCTGGCATAAACAATGTTAAATTTTAACTGACTTAATTTTGCAAAAACAACTTTTTTATTTATATGGGTATCTTAAGGTCAGTTTTTGCGCTAATGTTGCTAATGCACCATTTGAGCGAAAAAAAAAAATTGTTAAGGAAAAATTTTCTGTTAGCGAACTCTTTGTTAAATATTTCGAATATCACTACTGTGTACACATATTGTACTCAACTGTGTGTATAGTGCAGAACTGTGGTAGTAGTGGATGAACGTCTTGAAGTTGTCACTGGTGTGCTTTGGCTCAACATTAATTAATGTAGCGAGTTCATTCAAAACGTATTTTACGTTCAAGCAGGTAATCTTTATATTGTTTTCATTATTACATATTAATTTTTATTTTGTAGACATTGTGGTCTACAAAATAATTAGATTAAAATTAAAATTAGATTCAAAAGACAGTTAACTGGTTTTTTTGTTTTTGTTTTTTGAGGAATTAGATGGTCTCTATAATTGTTAACTAACTTCTCAGCCAGCCTATGTATCAAAAACATTTAATTTATCAACGTCTCGGTCAAAATAAAATGTTCACTTTGGTATTATAGCTGTTTGTTTTATTCATTTTTCCATTTATTACAATTTGGAAGAAGAGAAAAGCAAAAACTAAACGAATGAATAAAATCTAGAAAACAATTTTTAAAAAATAAAAGTTAATTTAATTTTAATACCGAAATTACAAAGACTTTTAATATAAATTATAAATCCTGTCAATAGATTTATCTGTAGGTATAGTTATCTAGTGCCATCTATTGGCATATATTATATATAATTTTATCTATAATTTGAGAAATTATCTTTAATTTTTCGTTAAATACTCTAATATGATGGTTCATACCTTCCTACCGATAATCAAATTTATTGTTTCATAAAGACATTAAACCAAATATGTAAGAAAAAACTGCGACAGACAAACGGTTACGGCAATTATGCGTTTGTGCGTGGAAACAATGGACTGGTTTCAAATGAAACTGGCTTTGCCATCGGCTCGTTTATCCGGTAAAATTTGCATATTATACTGAGCTAAGCCCGCAGTTCTGCAGTGTTTTCTATGGTAATATTTTTAAAACACGAATTTCAGAAGATATTTCGCATTAAATACGGAAGAAATATCTGTAAATATTTAAATTTTAAAGCCTAAAAGTACATAATAATTACAAAAACCTTATATATTACAGGAAACGTAATGAAAACTGAGCAAAATAAATTCAGTTTCGTTCAATATTTTTGAAGAAGTTCCGTTTAGGAGTATCGATTGGCACTGTACTTAACAAGGGTGACCCTGTACTATATCGAAGTATTTGAATAACAAGGTGCTGTAGATTTTCCTTTCTCTTTTTGGTAATTTATAACAAATTATGAACCGTTTCTTATTACAGTATTATAAAAATTTTGAGTCTCTAAATTAAAAATATTAATTCTAAAGTTGCTTAACGTTAAAATATTTCTTGAAATGAATACGAATGTGAATTGTAATTTACTATACAGTTAAGTTCTTGTTATAAGAATACTCGTGGGAAAGCTAAAGTTTTTATTAACGAATTCATATATTAATATTATATAATTATATAATTAAGATTTAAATTAAAAATACGATTTTATTAAATAAAAAATAACTGTATTTAACACCAGTGTTTTTATCAGTACTGATAAAAACACTTACTGATATATTTATCTGTACGTAATCGGATATAAAATTTTTCTATTATTTTGATAATATTTAGTAGCATTTTATTAGAATTAACTTTATGTTTACTTCATTCAAGATTTAATAATGTTTAGATAGGGATAAAATGTAAACGCTTAATCAGAATTACCAATAAATAAGGTATTTAACCTAAATAGGAACTAAATGTTTTACATAACATCAAAACACTTTATTCATTAGAAAAAAAATATCATAAATACATCCTTTCTGATGATACTTTAATAAAGATTACAAAAAATATATTAAAAATTGTTATTGCTTCCTGGTTTTTTTACAATATTCCTTTATATGCGGCGTATATAAGCCAAATTACATTACTTCGAAGCTATACGAACTTTATAAATCGTTAAACATAATTTTTGTACTTCTGTAAACGGTTAACTGCAAGTATTCTTGTAAGCTTTATACGAAAACGAAGTGCTTGTGGCGTATAAAACCGCATTTATCAAGCCCAATACCTAAGGAAATAACATAAAAGTTAATATTTATTAATTTTTTTATCATATAAAATAATGTAGTAATCAAGCTAGGTTCTTAGTATAATGCTTAAAGATGATGAAATTTTGAAAAATATTGTTTATTAAACATACCGAAGCTGCGATTTTGCCATCGTGTTCAGCATCTTTCAGGTAATGATGCTTCTGTTTAATTAAAACAATCAGCAATGCCAAACCGGCACTTAGATAAAGCAGGAATGCAAATACGTTGAAGACCACTTCCTAAAATAATCATATAATTATAATTCTACGTAACAGAATTTTAAGAATTTTTCATGGCATCACTTACGAAAAGAGTTTTTGGTATAAGGGTTGATGACATCACCGAAGATACGGAAGTAACCAGGAGGAGAAGGGTGGGTAGAAGACATCCGAATGAAACCAGGAAAAGGTAAGTATGTTCCGATTTAGCTCCAAAACCATCTATGGAATGAGTATTAAAATGGGTTCCATAATAGGCTACGAGACCCAAAACAACAGCCCCAATCACCTAAAAAATATAAGAAAAATTTCGAATTATTTAATAAGTTTTCATGTTAAAGATGTTTTCTTTTAACAATTTCTCAGGTGTGCAGCCCCATTTCTTTGAGGTTTGTCTTGGTTGTATATTTAAGAACATAATCTTGGTTTTTCTTAATTAAATTAAGTGTTTGACCCGCCATTTGTAGTGACAGAACTTCCAATTCAATTTTGACTCACCTTCGAGGAAAGTGTGCCAGGGTTTAAGTATTATTTTCACATTTAATTATGTTCAAATGCAGCGAATATTAGCTTCACTTCGAAAATAAATATGTAAATTTAATTTTAAAAAAATTTCAAAAAACATCTATACATAAAATAATTAAGTATAAAATGACAAAATTCGTCGAATACTTGAACCCTTTGGAGTATAGAAATCCTATAAAATGAACAAAACCTCCTTTACACCAGAACTTATTAATATATATATATATATATATACATATTTATATATATATATATATAATAATAAAATTCTTAATATATTAAGTATATTAACAAATTATGTACTTATTTAAATTATTTTAAGTATGACACTTGAAACACCAAAAATTTAATTATAAAAGAACTATCATTTGCTATTTAGGACTACAGATGGCGTTAAAATCGAGCGGAAATTAACACTACTAAACACACAAATACGTTATTCAAAAAGTGTGTAAATTTATGGATTAGAATTAGTCTATATTTACTCGAGTTAAAATGCTTTTGGTGTATTATAGTTACTCATAAGTGACGTCATCACTCAACATCTATCATCATTTATCTTTATTATAACGTAAACGTCAGGTATAAACCTTGTTATCTTCACCTCTATCATCTTACAGGAACTAAAAGTAAGTTTATGACCTAAAAATACGGTAAACATGTCCTACATTTTGCTCACGTGTTCGATTTTGAAGGAACGCGTGTAACATACGATACTACAAATACACCCATAACAATTAATTAATTAGAAATATTCCATTGTTCGTGTCTTGCACTTGGTTGGCGAAATTCTGGAAGAAAAGTAAATTGCAATTGTCTGAATTTTCTTTTCTTTTTGTTTAAACGTTTGAATAGAATAATTAAAATTTGCAGTCGACAGGATATGATTATTTCCGTGAAAATCGTTCGAGCATTACTCGATAAACTTCAATTCTGACGGGAATTCTACTGTAACTAATTAATGCTGTGTTCAAAAGTCGTTAATGAAAATTAAAGTTTCGAAAAAGTCATCCATTTTGGAACCGCGACCGAAAAAAAGTCTAAAGTAGTGTTTTCTTCCGTTCTTAAAGAGCTAAAAATATATTAAATTTTGACGTTTCACTTGCAAAATGTTGTGAATCATCATAATAAAAGGAACTACTGTAATGTTCTATCATCTCTAAATATAGAGAATGTGGGCTTGTATAATTTTAACACGAGAGTTTTCTATGAAATATACTACAAAACTGACTTTATTTTCGAGTTTTCTGAAGCAGAATGTTTCGTAGGATGATGAAGAGAAGATTTAACTGTCTGCAGTAGCGTAAGCAGAGAGGGATTCGGACCTCTTACTTTTGTAAATAAATTAATTAAAAAATAAAATAAATAAGTACACGGAAAAATTACATGTGTACATAGTTTTTCTTGACCCATAGGTTAGTGGCTAGATCCAGAGTGTTATAAGGGTGAATATAGGTTTTGCATGTTGTAATCGGGTCCTTTCTAATATCGGATACAGTGGTTTTACGGTAGATTAGTGGTTCACAATCGGTGTGCCACGAAATTCTCATAGGAATATGATAAAATTTCAAAAGAAAATTTTAAAAAATAGTAAATTATTTCTGCTTTTTTAAATATATTTTTCACATTTAAATAATGCAGATTTCACCATCGCATTTTGTTTATGCATGTAAGACTGGCTCATTTGTGTACCACTAAAATTTACAAGTGTGCCACTAGTTCAAAAAGGTTGCGGTAAATAATGAAATTTTATTTTAATATATTTAAACTCTATCAAGTAAATTGATATATAACAATATTATATTATCACTAAAGTAAAAATTTATCATTAAAATTCATTAAAAACACACTAATTAGCAGCGAAACGCATCCAACATTACCTAAGAATATATTGAAATATTGAATTTACGAATGTATTGAAATGATTTTAACTTACCGTTTCGAGTAATTTCAATATTCCGGGCCATGATTTTAAAAATCCGGCATTGAAAGTTCCAGTTGTGGCAGTCGTGGTAGTACGAACCGTAACCGTGTGTGGCATTTTTCAGAATTTTTCTTCGACTCGCCACGAATCGCTTCACTCTATCGGATTTTAAACCGAACACTACGTACCGAAGTGTGACGTCATAAAGAGAAAAATCTCTGCCCACGTCGCACATTGTAAATATTTTGGTAGTTGAGCAACGGCAACGGTTATGATCATTTAATTAAGAAAAGATGTAATGAAATCATAAGAAGCTGTTTTCGTTTAAAATTTTTTTTTTCCTGTTCCGTTATATTAAATTCTCTTTTATTTGATTTTTACTTTTTGTTTTAAATAGGATACACACTACTCGATATAATCCAATTTTTAATTAAATTCTTATGCTCGATTCTCGTGTTGTAGAAATAATTTCGTATGTTTTGTTGAAGTTAACTTACAATTTAACGTGTTGGAGTAATTAAATAACCTTCTACACTAATGTTTCTCAATCTTAGAAACCCACCCTTTGGAGGCGTTAACACTGTTGTATGCCAGGTGTGGAGCGGGAAGAGTTGAACTGATAGGTTAGAAAAGTACTGTACATGTACTGTACAGTACATATGGATACATGTTGAAGTAGAAAACTGTAGGGGTAGGTTGGAAAATCAAATAATCAGAGAGTGGGGAGGGTGGATAAACTGTAATCAACACCAGTAGCGCGTTATAGATTCGTGGGGCCCAGGTGAATTTGAATTGGGGAACACCATATACAGTATTGACTTCAAGCCCTTTTCTTCAGAGGAATTTTTTAGGGGAGATATTTTCTTATAAAATATTAGTTGGGGCCCCATCAATAAGGGTCCACAAACCAATTGCCCTTTTCGCCCATAGGATAACGCGCCACTGGTTAACACTCAATAGGAGAAAAAAAGAATCTTCTAGATTATGGGATTACTCTTATAACTTTTTGAATTATAATAAATGAAGTACTGTGCGTTTGTTTATTTAACTCGTAGATATTTCTATCTATGAGTTTAATTATTATCGTTCTAATTATATTTTTAAATAACAAATTCGTTTCTATGAGAATAGGTATGTCTGAATCTATGGTAATAATCCCATGGATTGGAGGAGTATTTTTTCTGTAAATTTAATTCATTCGTTAGTGGATAGAGTTAACATTCTTTAAAATATAGAAAAAAACAATATAGAATTTAAACTACTTTTTAAAATAGCATATAAAATCTAAAATTTAATATTCAAATTATTAGCTTTATGATTTGAAATTCATACGTAGAAAGTTTTCTTCTATTAATCGAGAGGAAATACCCAAATCTAAATACGAATTAATTCTATAATTACTTATATAGAATTAATTTAGTAATTCTACACTTTAGAGGGGGTTAATTCGTACAATTTAATACACTAGACTCGATATAGCGAATGATTTAGCCGGTCCTTTGACACTGTGTCGAGAGTAAGCGGGAATTAACACCTTTAAAATTCAAAATGGACCTCATAAGAACTTGGAATTTCTAGATAAGACCTCAAAATCTAGCTTTATAACCGTAATACACGTATTTACTTCCCCTAAAATTCATAAATAAACGCAATTATGGTAACCGAAAAAGTAAAATCTAATAAACAATTCCTAGAAGAAAAATTAATTAGGACGATCAATAATTTTATGATCAGTGTTAATTTACAGAGACAGACAAAAGTCATCTAATAATTATCATTATATTAGTTTAATGGGTCATCGACATCGTAAAAGATATTTATAACTCCATCACGTTTCGTACAAAAATATTATTAAATAGACTCGTCACAGCTGCAAAAATACATAAATTTATTAAAGGGTTTTTTTAACGTTTAAAACAATAGCTTATGTCTGTCCGTTCTTCGTCTTTGGCGAATATCTCGGAGACCGTTTGAGACAGACTTTTGAAACTTTCAGAACCTCTTTACGGGCTTAATATATATACGTTTCTATCAAATTTTGATTAAGATAAAGCCGGAAAGTTGAAAAAAAATGTTAAAAAATCGCGGGTTCGTTTCTAAAATGTTTGCTTCATCTGACATTGATATATATGCAAAACATGACTCGCGAGAGAATGCAAAGATGACGTTACTTCCGACATTGTGTGACGATGATTATGACATCAGCACTGATATAAATTTCGCTAAAGTTTACTCATTCGTGTTCAAGGTGATCAGCAAACCACATCTTTGGTGCCAATTTTCATAATGCTTCCATATTGATTCGTGTATCCAGCGTATATATACATATAGGCCTATATACGTATACGTATAGACTGCTAAATAATAATAAATAATACGTAATGCGATGATAATAATGATTTAAAGGATATTCTATATCCTTAAATTATTATTATTTTATTTTAAACGATAGAAAACAATAAAAATATTTTTTACAAAATGTGAAAATAAATTTCATAAGCAATATTTTTATATAATAAATAACGTCTGATGTGTAGTCAAATTTGTAAATATTTCTTTGAATATTAAATAAATTTTTAATAAAAATATATGAAATTATAATTATTTAGCAGCCCAAATGCAACTAAATCTAGTTTGGTGGCATTTCGGGATACGCGAAAGACCGTGTAAAAATTAATTAGTACCAAAGCTCGCCACTATAGCGCTTTTGATGCTGGTAGCCTCGTGATCTTAAAGAGTATGATTTTTATACTGTTACACCTTCGTAATGATGGCTATATTGAACAGTGTTTGCATCGCTGAAGTCTCCTGTACAACTAAATGTTTGTTGCTTGCAACGCTAAAAGTGCCGTAGTGGTGAATTTGGTAATATCTTCCGCATGTCCTGAAATGTCACCGTGCCAAATTTTGTCACATTTGGACCGCTAAATATCTCCCTAGACAACGCTGAATAGGAGTACTTTAATTTAAATAACTTTATTGTTCAAAATTTCAAAAATTGTTTCTAAACCATTGTGATTTGATATTTCAAGGCCTGGGTAAATGTAGACTTGAAAGGCCCTTTTATACAAATTTATATAATGTAAGATTCAGATCACATTATTGTTCCTTGAGGTTGTAGAATCCTAAATAATACTGGATTTCGAACATAAGACTAAGAAGTACTATCGACAAATATAGTATATATTAGTAAGTGTTTGAGGCCCTGAAGCGCGTGGCCTTAAACAAAAGTTAGATTGACAATGCCTAAAACTGTCAATCTTTTGAAATTTTACCAGATAGGATCTTCAGATGTGTACAGGCCCTGAACAGGGCCTGAGTTAGAACGATCTCTTCTACTAGTAAAAAGAACCGCTAAGGGCCTCTAAATTCTCTCTAGGCCTGAAGAAATATCCCCAGTTTTTCCTTCTTTCCACGGCCTTGGTTCTGAAGAATTTCTGATAAAAATTTATATTGTTAACATTCACTCACATAAATGCAACATGCGTATGAAATTCCCAATTGTAATATAATATTAATCAGATGTTTGTCTGGCCGAAGAACTTTGTACAGTTTATTATTAATTTTATTTTAAAAAATAAATTTTGATATATTTTTTAAGTTTACAGTGTTACAGTGTCATCCACCTTTGTAAAATACAGAAAAATTATTTTTCCAGTAGTAATTTATAAAAATTTAGCTAATATTTTAATATATTTACTAAAATTTTAGTTTAATTTCAAGTAAAATTAAGCCGAACAGCGGTCTAAATATAAAGAAACTGCATTGAAACCAGAGGAAGTTGACTAACATCTGCAACATTATTATAATTTTTTTGCGTGGGTTCATTTCCGATCATGTGATTATATTTTTCGAAGTAAGAATGAAATTTTCTGTTAAACTTAAGTTTAGTTGATGTATAATGAATTTTTATAATAATTTATATAAATTTGTTTACCTTTTATTCTCGTTTTTAATTGTTAGGAGTAATTATAAGATTGAGAGAATGAAACACACTAGACCGAATGGATAAACTACTGAAGTAACTGATCGAGGGTTCACACCTCACTAGCGTTACTAGTCACGCGTTTTTCTTCACGTGACTGGCACCTAAATAGGGGTCAGTTTCCAACCCCTTTTGGCAGAGGGCCCAAATGTTGCATTATCTTATTCCATTAATTCCATTCAGATGGATGGATGAAATTCAACAGGGCATTTGGTTCGAGCCCCCGCCATCGAGGGTCCAAAAATTTAGTTTTTTTTTTAATGTAAATAAATGAAATCTAAATCAAAATTTCTTTTGAAAAATTTATTTTATTCATATCTTTTTGTCTTTCAGAGAGAGGTGGGAACCAACATTTATAATTGATTCGGGCTTCATTTCGCCCATCTCAGGCTTTAATCAGTAATAAGTCAATTACTAAACAACTAAAATTAATTTTTTAACATTTAAATATTAAATTATTAAGATAAATCTAAATAGCTTTATTCATTATTAAATAAAATAAAAGTGGAAATTATCTGAAGATTAAAATTTAAACAAGAATTAAGCTCTTTAATCTTTAGAATTGCTTTCTTTCAAAGTTTATATTTACATAAAATTCTGCAATCCCCATTTAATATATATATAGGCCTATATATTTTTAAATTAATACAAAATTTCTGAAATAATATGCATATAAAGGTTGAATAGAAGTTGTATATAATTTATGTGTTACTATTACTCAATAAGTAGGTTGCGATTCCCAAAAAGCTCGATAAAACATCGAAGAAATATTAAAGTTTTCACAAAATAACCTTCAAATAACGATCCACCTCCGAACAACGACCATTTTTTTATGTTTCCGTCTGTGGCCATTGTTCAGAGGTTTTATTGTAATTTTAAATTTATTCGCCTTGCGATAAGATATGGGATCATTAAACGGTATGTTACAACAGATTTTAATGATTTTATTATAAAAATAGTAAATATCTGTAGATAAAATATATTGAAAGAGAAATTAAAAGATTAACTCAATATAAATTTTGTTTACTTCTATATATTTATATAAATTAATTAATTTAATTGGGGGCCCCAATAGAATGAGACTCCTAAAATTTATATATATATATATTTAGAAATTTTAGGGGCTTTAGGGAAAAGACGGGCTGCGATCATTTACAATTTTGGAGCCTCACCTCTCTCCGAAATTCTTAAAGATACGTTTTATATATTTTATGGAAACACTGAGGCCCTTTAGATTTATAAAATATGCTTTTATGAGTTTCGGAGAGAAGTAAGGCCTCAAAATTTCACATATTTTATTGTATTATTCTTTTAAATAAAGAAAAAATTTCTATGTCAGAGTAGACTTAAATTTTTATATCATAGTAAAGTTTCTTAATAAAATGTTTATAAATATGTTATTAAAAATTTTATTTTACTCCTCTCCTTTTGGCACATTTACCTTAAAAATTGCTAAATATAGTATATTTTCGCTTGATAATTTGATTTATTTCAATTTAGAAAATTATTTTGTGAAGCAATTTTCTAAGATGCGTCGTTCGAAATTTATTTTCGTCTTCTTTCCGTATAAAAAATCGAATAACTTTATTATTTTATTATTATTATGTATCTATAACATGGTTATTTGTATGTATATAAAATTAAAATTTACATAAAATATTTTAATACTTTTATAAATTTAACTTAAGCTATATAAAAATGATTATAAAATCATTTCTTATTCAATATTTCTTCCGAATTCAGCGTATTTTGTATAAAATTATGATAGAAATAAGTATGAAAATAATTAATTTTTCGTTAACAAAATCGTGTGTAAAAATACAACGTAACGGACAGCCGATAAATATAAAAAGGCAGTAAAATAATAGCCAACTCATTTCCCTGAAGCTCTCGAAAGGTTATATTAATGCTAAAACAACAGGAAATTTCAACGTCAGCTAGTCGAGAATATTTTACTGTCATTATATTATTTGAAAATTTACAGTTATAATCATAATATTTACATAAAATTACTCTTCTTTTTAATGTAAATGAAACAAAAATTATAATTCCTATCAATCTTAAAAAACTCCTGACTCCAAAACTACACCTGCAATCAAAAGAAACGGATACTTGGGGAAAATTTGTGAAGTTGTGTGAAGAAACAATATATCATTTTATCATAATAATGTTAACAATTGATAGATAAAGTTCTCCAAGTTGTTTAAAATAGTATTTCAATCATTATGAAACAAAATTATTTATCTACATTAAATATTGATGCATTTACGCCTACTTATTGGAAATGTCGTAAGTGTAATCCTATCCGAATGTGACGTAAAATATTACAACTAGGAATAATTCATACTTTATACTGTAATTATAAAGATCTTATCAGTATGCGGATCCTTAAAACAGGTAGATGTTACTTTAATTACCGGCTGTAGAAGCTGGTATAAGTAAAAAAAGTAAGCCTATAAGTAAAAAAATGTGTTGAATTTTAAATTCCTTTATCCTTTTTCAGGACTGTAATTATTCATACAGGTTAACATTTGTGTTTTCTTTTATTGTATCTATTCAAAACGGAGATAAATCTCATTTTTCAAAATGTTTTAAAATATGTATGTTATATACAGTAGTGTAAAATGTAAAAAAACTCTTCAGGAATCTGCAAAAAAAGATAAGCAATCGGCCTGATACGGATTAGTCAGCACTTCAATAACTCATCTAAAAATACACAAACTACATGCTAATAAGTGTAAGCAGATTGAAGAAAACTGGCTATTTTGTAAAGTTAGATATTAAATATTTTGTTTTTTAAAATAAAATAGGAAAGAACGAGTTCTAGAAAGAGAGAAGTTGAGTATATTAAGTAGTTAATTTCTTCAGAAATAAGAACTGATAATGTTACGTGTAATGAAATCATTTTTCTGTATATAAAGGTTATAACTTAAACCATTTATAATATATTTAAGTGCAAAATTTTAAATAAATTACTTCCAATTTTCAGATCCATTGCCCTTGGATCCATCTTAGACCCCTCTAAGAAGGGTCTAAGATAGATCCAATGTGTCTACAGAAAGAGTAAAATATAATATTGTTTTAGATAATGACAGGATCGTTTAAGACGTTGAGGGTCTTATTCAATATCGATTGCAGTCGAAAATTAAATATAAACAAGGTTAAAATTTGTCGTTTCTATTAGTGGATGCTCTTTGGGTGCGCGAGGAAGTGACAGCGCCCATATTCTTTGAAAGAGGAAAGGCGAATCAAGAGGAAGTAGAAAAGGGATAAGGATGGATAAAATGATTCATTATTCAAATGAGAGGAAAAAATTATTTGATACAAGATTTTATTTACAGAATACACCACAAACATACATATAACAGGGTCTATGCTTTAATGAATTAATAATAAAAATTATACTAATGGAAGTAATACCACCTCAAGTTCAAGAAACAAAACATAATTTAGCAAATACGTATTTGTAATATAGTATATAATATATATATATATACTGTATACCATCGCTTTCATGGGCCTACGCAGACGATGGCAAACGGGACACTTGCCCCCTCCCTGGAATCGAGTAAAAAAATCCACATATTATACGTAACCTACATGGAACGCTTTGACTGTCTTTAAAAAAAAAACCAAAATTAAATAATTAAATAAAAATTTATTGAAGTAATTATTTTCAAGGTTTGCTTCCCTGGAAAACTTTCTGATCGCTTGTATGCTGACACATACCAACGCTTACATGCTTAATTTACTAAAGAGCGCATATATATGCTCTTTGTAAATTAAGCATACAAACGTTGGATTAAGACATCATTGTTCAATTCATATTTACATTGTACAGTACGACAGCTATAACCATTGAATATAACCAATGAAAGACTGAAACTTGCATTGCTTACACCTCAAAGCGATCCTTATATAACTTAACAACGGAAATCGATATTTTTGTTAAGATGTCATTATAATCTCAAGTTTGAAACCTGCTTGAGATCCACCAAATTACTTTTCTTCTTGTGGGATGATCAAGTATATTAAGCATCCTTTTTTCGCTGTTAATTCCAATTCAATCCCGATCTTCATTCTCATGGATAGTTCTAGCTCTCTTCCTGTATTGAACGACCTCATTGTAAGTCGGACTCGTCCATAATAGGCAAAATTGAGGTGTCACTAAGGTGCCCTTCCATAAAAATAGTGTTTAATAATAAATAAATGGAACAGTTAGTTAATAGGTTACGAATCAATACAATCGATCCTACGTATCAGCTCGTATACACGTGCTCTACTTTTGAATCCGGATCTTTCTAAAATAAAAACATGTTTTGAGTTTACAGTTTTAGGTTGTGCGAGATCCAAAAACAAAATCGAACCTACGAGTCTCCTTTTATATAAATTTATAAGGGGTTATTTTAAAATTTTTCATACGTAGACAAGTGTTCGCACTGTTATACAGACACTGAATGTGATAGACACTTTCCCACTCGTGACGAACACGTCTGATTTTAAGTGCACACTCTCAGAGGCCCTAAGGCCTGTATCAGAAACCCTAAAAGTGTAAGGCCTTAAAGCCTCACACTTTTAGGGTTTCTGATACATGCAAAATTTGTTCATTTTTATTCTCAATAATAATAATAATAAAATTTTGAGGAAAGCAGCAAAAACCGAAAAAATTTGCAAAATATAAGCCTTTCTACACATAATAAAGACGAAAGAAATGGCAAAAAAAGAGTAGTTTGGGTTTTCTGCTGGTAGGGCCCTAAAAGTGTGAGGCCTTAAGGCCTCACACTTTTAGGGCTTNTCAGGATATGGCTGGACAAGTGTTAGGGCCTTTCTCAGGCCCTAACACTTGTCCAGTCATATCCTCTCTGAAGCCGTAGAAACGTAGTTTACTTTAATATATCATGTCTTTGTATAAAATATTAAATTTGGAGCCCTTCTGTGTCCGGATATCCGTGCCAGATGGCCCTACTGACTACTTATCTAGCTGAGTCTGATGACTATTACTTTTTTATTTTTAAATATTTAAGTTCATGTTTATATTTAAATATACGAAATCATCATTTATGATCTCAGGAAATAATTTTAACAATAATTTTTACATTACAGTAGTTGCAGGAAATGAATTTTTAGTTTGACTTTTTCATATGGTTTCCAATAGAAATAATTTAAAAAACATGCAAAATTTGTTCATTTTTATTCTCAATAATAATAATAATAAAATTTTGAGGAAAGCAGCAAAAACCGAAAAAAATTGCAAAATATAAGCCTTTCTACACATAATAAAGACGAAAGAAATGGCAAAAAAAGAGTAGTTTGGGTTTTCTGCTGGTAGGGCATTAAAAGCGGGTTTTCTGCTGGTAGGGCATTCTTATAAAAGATTGGTTTTCCCAAACCAATCTTTTATAAGAAAATAATTTCCCAGAAATTTTACCGAAGAAAAATGTCTGAAGTTAACACTGTATATGGGGCCATCTAATTCAAATTTATCTGGCCCCATCTATAATATGCCATTGAGAAATGAGGATATTAGATAATGGGCCATTTGACCCATGCCAGTCGTATTTAAATTAAACTGGATGTAACCCTAAGTTATAACACATAAGAGACCCTTCCCTTCTATCAAATAATAATAAAATTAAACCTTGAGATGAGCCGCGCTTGTTTAACATATAACGGTCCTGAGAAATTGCCCCAAAATTTTGTCTTTTATGTAAAAACGTGATACAAAAGCAGTATAAATTAAAATTTGTTTTGATAAAAATAATGAAAAATATCTTATTTTTATTAATTTTATCGATTTTTATTCATATATTTTTTATGCCTTTCGGAGAGAAGTGACCCTACATTCTTTACATTTGTCGTGACCCTAAGTTATGACATATAAGAGGCCCTCCCCTCCACCAAATAACAATACGTGTAAAATCGCGAGGCCCTAAGCTATAGACTTAAAATGAAGGCCTTAAACTGTAGCTACTTTGCAAATCGTGTCTTTCCTCTATTTATGACCTTCTCGGGCCTATTTCGCCACTCCCAAGCCCAAGAAATGGGCAAGATTTTAAGACTTTAACGACACCTTCCCTTTAACAATATGATAATGGAAAAATAGAAAAGATCTGTAATAAATATAAACAGATTTTCTTGTCGATTCTATCAAAAGTTTAAATAATTAATTAAATTGAAGCCATGTAATTTCAAAATCAGTTTGGAGTGATTCTAATGGAAGGAAGCGCAGGTCGATTGGAGCGGGTCACGTGACCGAGGGTGAAGTCATCGTGGTGTAGAAATCCAAGCAGGCAGTAGCGTGGGTGAACGTCTACCAAGCGAGAAGTAGAACAGTGGTGTAGTAAGTAAGAAGAGTTTAACACGAATAACACCAAGAGCAATGTCTCACACAGTAACAGTTAGAACAACAACAACTACTGCATCTACATCAGCAATTATCGTTAACACAGGATTCATCAGAACGTGGAATGGGATATTAAAACTCTTCGAAACAGTAAGTGTCACCCTTATACATTCATAAAATACCGCTCACCTGTTCGAGTAACTGCTTATCGATTTTAATTTTAGTCTATAGAACACGCGAAGATGTATTTAGTATTATTTCCCTCCCTTTTTTTTCATTAAAGTGTTTGACAATCGCACGTGACTTCGTCACGTGACGAACGGTGCACTATTACAGTGTGGGTGAACGTAATGGTTGCCTAACATGGATAAAGGCGAAAATAGGACACTTGGGCGTAGTTCTGACCGAAATTTGACAGGTGTAACAGGGTAAAAACTACGTCGATTCTTCAAATTGACTGATCATTTTTGTGTAAATTATAATTTAAAACGTTTAAATTATATCCCGTTTAAAAATATATCAGATGTATTCGGTTATGTTCGCCCTAAATTATCATCCTAAACGTGCTTTCTCCCGTAGAGTAATCCTTGATCCTTTGTACTGATTTTAAAGTGCTGTAAGAGCATATGGCACTTCGAATCTCATCCATTACTAAATCTTCTTCAAGAAAAAACTTATCTCGATGATGTCAGGATAATGTAAACACGATTTTATATTAAATTTCTATGGATTTAGTCACTCAGACACGATAATTTATTATTCGACTACCCTTCTTTCTTCTGTTTATTTTAATTCCCAAAACGGAAATTCGAATCGCTGACGTCAAAGCTATGGTCACTTGTCTTCCTTTACATCCTACGTCTACTTGTTATTTTTCTAGATGAAGTAGTGATGTCACCGTGACGTCACTCTTTCTCTTCTCATTTTTTACATAAAACAGTTTTTCTTCTTCATTTTTATTCGGGGGGAAGAATTTTGCTTAAATTGTCGTTATGTTACACTCGCGCCGGCGCGAATGGTCGCGACCGTCGCGTAGATACGTCGCACCCGTATTACGTAACTGTTCTATGACCGTATACTAATAATAACAGGAAAGCGCTAGCTGTTTTCTTGTCTATTTCGAGTTTTAAAACAAATCTGTTTTATTTTTCGAGTTAAAAAACCGATTTAGGAAATTATTTGGATTTTCGCGCGCGACAACGCTATGGGAACGTCCGTTCGCGTACACGCGACTATATCAAAAGACACGCCCGTAATAGTTCCGTACGCGTACACATTAACGATAAACAATTGTAAAATTGTAAGAAATGCTAAAATTATCAAGATTAATAAATTACACGGCGTTATTTATTTTACTAATTAAAATAGAACCGAAAAATTTAAGTAGAAGAGAGGGTCATTGACTGTAAGGGAACTTAACTTGATATTCGAAATTTGAAACGACATATGTTTAAAAGTAGAAAGTACTGTCGTAAACTTCGTCTTTTTTGGCAGCATTTTCAACCGGAAACAAAGGTCTACCGGGCGAGTTCATTTAAAACCGGAAGTTGCGCATCACCAGTTTAAAAAAACGAATTTTGCACCTGTCAAATATGTTGCACCTGTTAAAATATTCACTTACAAGATTTTATTACAATAAATATTTTTAATTTTTTACAGATAATCGGAGCAGTTATTCTCGGACTTATCGGTTACTATGGAACTCATTACCAAAGGAGCTCTTACACTGGTTTCTATGGAGGATCCGAAGAAACTCTTATGTTTCTGGTCAGTTTTGGATTCCTTCTGACCACTTTTGTCCTCCTCCTGACATCTATGTGTTCCTTGATGACTTCTTCAGTCTTACCTAAGACATTATTTGTAAGTATTACATACGAATTATTAATTAATAACACATTATTGTACACGCGATTGGATTCATGGTTATGCAAAGTACCCAACTTCGTATGGTCCATAACCCGCTTCGGGATTAATCCTCTTTAAATTAATTTAAAAGAAGTTAATTTACATTTTTTACTTGTGTTTTCAGGAATTTGTGTACCATGTTTTTGCTTTCATCTTCTACTTGAGCGCCGGTTTAGCTCTTTTGATTGTCGTATCTAGAAGAAACGATTCACGTTATTATAGAAAAGAATACGGTTACGAAGGAAAAATGGCTGCTGCTGTAAGTAAATCTTGAAATTTATCGATTTTTTCTCGAAATTTTTCATATTTTTATTGACAGAAATTCTCATCTTTTAGGTTCTTGGATTGATCAATGCTGCGTTATACTTTCTGAGTGCTTTCTTCTCATTCCGAGCCTATCGAGTCGGTTAAAAATACATATTTTACATAAAGCATAGATCAAAAAATATCTTAATCTTATTCTTGAAATTGCATTAATGTTGCATTATTATTAAAACGTCTTAATATTTTATAATAAATATTTTTTCTGTTGTAAAAAATGACAAAATAGTTCCATGTATTTTACTCTAAAATGTTTAGAATGTTTACAAATTACACACATTCGTCCATTTTTTTTCATATAGCTTCCATCAAAAACATGCAATTTGTATGTTTTTCACTTGTAAGAAAGCGCAAAAATGATAAAATTTCAGCTGTGAGTTGTATGTAACCAACGAATTTCAATGTTCTATTCGATGTACTGTACTTAAATTATGTATTGTGTATGAACTATTAACCGTATTTGTATACTCTTAAAATTTATATGCTGTGCTTTTAAAGCTTTGGAATACTTTTTATATGTTTTTTGATATTTATATTTCTAGTTAATTAACTATTTTTCAAATTAAAAATCAAACGGGGGGTCTACTTTAATGGGCAACCCATTTTCAAAAGTGTTCAAGAAAGATCAGGTAAAAAAATAATCAACGTTTTAAAGATATTTTAGAGCTAAACTTCTCATATATATATATATATTTTTTTAATTATTAAAATCAAATAATTAACATTTTCGTCCCGTAATTACGTTAAGAATCGAATGAGGTCGTGGACCACATGCAATACATTTCACTTGAGCGCTTGGAAATCGCTCCAGAAATGTCAACGAGTGAGGAAATTTTTCATAAAAAAACTGCCTAATTTAGTTGATGTTATCGTAAATTACTGTTTTCAGTAAGTTTCTGAGAAAATTTATTAGAGAAGCGAAAAATTGGCTTGTTGAGGGGTATTTTCGCAGGTATATTGAGGTCATACAGCACCATCGTTAGTGTATTAAACGTACTCTCTGGCTTTAATCGAAACAAAATGACCTCCTTCACTTAAAAAAGAGGTCATTTTTCTCATTTTAGAAACCTTAATTTTAAAATTTTTATCGATTTATAGTAACTGAACGTCGCACAAAAAGGTAAAGTTGCCTCTTTACTATTTTTTCTTTCGTTTATATATATATATATATTTGTGTATACTATATAACTGTATCACACCTGGAAACTTTTGTACAGATCTAATGTGTTTGTAGCTAATTTTATTGGAATAAAAGTCGTTTCCATGTACTTGTATGTTCTTGTATGTTTTCTCGTCTAGAACATGTTCCTTCCCGAAAAAAAAAATAGCTTTAGGGTGGAGTTTTGGCATTTTTAGTTAGTGATGTGCGAGTGGGCCTCTCGCCAGACAAAGCTAAGCGACTACATTGATGTTTGGATGAGTGTAACGACCGAATAAAGGAGAGGATGGATGGAGAGCCGACTTACAGGCGCCGTCGTTAAAGTTGATCGAATTTATCAGAAAAACGAACACTCAAAAATGATCGTAATTAATATTAATGACGTTAAATAAATAAACAAAAGCATTTTGATGGAAAAATAATTAGATTTGTTAATATTATTCAATGAATTACGCAAGTTTTGGAAGATTTACAAGAGCAACAACTAAGTTGAATCACGCGATTTTGAAAGAACTTTGTAACTTAAGGATCTTACGTAAATAGATAAAATGGTAAGATTAAAATCAATTTTAAAAAAATCGATTTGTAATAAATTTAAATTCTTATAAAATTGATGGGTAGTTCAAAAGTCAGTTGACCATGTTTCGTTTTGTGTTCGAGTACACGTGTGAATATAAATGGTAAACTGAGTTTAGAATTAGAATAGCATTAATGCGTGGGCATATCCGGCTATGAACAGGGAGGGGCCTCACTTTTACAGGCCTCATCTCGTTGCTCATTTAAAAAATATTTTCGATCTATATAATGCCTCTAAAGAAATTGGGCCAAGTCTTCAAACGAGCTGAAAATGGTCCACTTTACAACGTATTTTTTTTTTTCAAAAATAATAGAAACATGATAAAAGTATAATTGAATTCTTCTTTCTCTAGTCTCTTGGGTCACTTATGATTAATTTTTTTTCTCTCTACTTCTTTTATTATTTCATAAACGAATTAATTTAGTTAATTATCAATAATTGCAAATTAGTCTTTTCAATGGTTAACCGACTTTTAGACCGTCTTGTATTTTTATTTGCTCTATCGATTCTATTTGTATATTGTTATGGCTTTCCGAGAGGTGAGGCCCTACATTTGTGACTGGCTCCAACTTATCTTTACCTTCCTCGGGTCTCAATAACAATAAATATATGAAACTATTCATTAATTTCTTATCTTATAGGATATTTTACGCATTTTATTAATATTTATTTATTTAATATTTTTATTCATATCTTACCTCAGTTATTCTTTACTTCTTGTTAAAGTATGATGAAGTAAACCAAATTGAGGTAAGCTCAAGCATAGAGAGGAGCAAATATAATAATTTATAATTAAATTTAGAGTAAAATTAACTGAAAATCTAATTTATAAATAAGTTTATGAAGTTATTTATCAATTTAATTGAATTAAAATCGAGTAAAGTAGAAAATTAGTGCAGGAAATAATCGTGAAAGTTCAAGTTGACCTATAACTTTATGTCCAAAGTTCTTTAATGATGATCGATGAATGAAACTTTCGATAATTTTATCACTTTTTATTCAATTTCAAAAGCTTAGAAATAACAAAAATTAGATTAAATATAAATCCCTTTTATTTATTATACACTAAATTATTTAAATTTACTTTATGGCTGCGTATAACATGCATTAAATAAAGAAATAATGATTTTATTTACTGATAATGTTTAACATTCCTGGCTGTTATATATAACAGGGGGAAAGTATGCCGATCGATAAAAGAATGACCCTTCCCAATATTTTTACATTTTTGGACTCGGGACTATGAAACTTCGAGAAATTTATGTACGGATGTTGGTGTGTGTGGGGGCATAATTTTTTTCACTCATTTTGAAGCTTAATAACTCCTGTGTCTTCTATCGAAAATTTCTGAAATTTTACAGAGATGTTTGTGTATTAGAGGGATTGATGCTGTTAAATTTTGATGGTTAAAGATCGAGGGAGTAGGAAGATAAAGAAGATCACGTATCATATTTCGAGTGGGATCGAACTTAATGAAGATTTTACTCGTTATTAGCATTTACAATTTTTCATAAAATTCATCTCTTCCCTCAAAATTAAATTTTTTGCCATTTTATAATAACTGATAATATAAAAAGTTTCTTAAATAAAATCTCATAACAGGTGGCACCACACACAATTTTAAATTTTTTCGCGGGCAAAGTTATGCAACTCGTTGCCGGATTTTTAAAATATTGATCTTTAATATAATGTTTATTAATTGAGACACTATACTAATAAATACATTATAATCTCACTAATTAAGAGATAATACAATACATGTAGACTATGTCTTATAGTTTTCTTTCTATCCTTATAACTTATTCGTTTAAATTATGTAACGCTGACCAGTTCCTTTAAGTGTTATTATGTTACGCTTGTTTACGTAATGAAACTTGTTATAAAAATTCGTGAACTTGATCCCTTTTAGCACCTACTTGTCAATGTTAACGCGAAGTGTGCTAACATGTATTTACACATTTGTTTGTAACTAATGTACTGTACGAAGTACAGGCGAGAATCACAAGTAAAACTCTAGGTGTGTCAATAGAGGGTGTGTCTCGAATGTTGCTGGCACTAGAAGAGGCATCACACATTCACACCTCCCTATAATAGAAAGTATAAACACGCTTTTGTGACGTCACTACCGTGTTTCCCCGAAAATAAGACATCCGCAGAAAATAAGACCTAGCGCACTTTTCACAGCAAAAATTACTATAAGACACTGTCTTATTTTCGGGGAAACACGGTATCACACCGACCATATTTGCCAGATTGAGCACACACAGATTATTACTTGTTCCAGTCTATACAAATTTTTTTTAACTGTANCCACACGGCATGATTTGCATAAGACTATGGCTTGGGAATCACAGATTTGCATAACGTTACGGCTGGTGATGGCTAATTGGTTGGCCGGGAATCACGCCACATGACATTTGCATAGTGCTACGGTTCAGTAAGCACTAATTG
This sequence comes from Centruroides sculpturatus, assembly GCF_000671375.1. NCBI lineage: Eukaryota > Metazoa > Arthropoda > Arachnida > Scorpiones > Buthidae > Centruroides > Centruroides sculpturatus. The sequence continues at coordinate 368,485 of NW_019385106.1, read as the reverse complement.
GTCATGGAGTCCGATGTTGACGCTATAAAAAGGCGACAGTTCGACACATCGGATATACGTCACTCTCGTCTAAGTTCGACTTGGGAATTTTTTTGTTCAATAATAAATGTGAATTCTTCCTCCTGGAAAAATAAGACCTCCCCCTGAAAATAAGGCCTAGCGCACTTTTCACAGCAAAAATTAATATAAGACACTGTCTTATTTTCGGGGAAACACGGTAGTAAATGAATTCTACAGTTTATAAAAGCTCGTTATTTCTGTGTGTGATTTTACTTGCCATATCGTAAACGCAGTGTTTATGATATGGCACATAGTTATTAAAGTTATATGTTATTGTATGCAGTATACAGTTTGTTATAGTTGTTCTATTGTGTTATAGTTATTATTACAGAAATTTGGCTGAGGATTTCGGATTAACGTGGGGTTTAAAATGAAAAATATACTCAGGTTTTCTCGCAAAATGCTTGAATTTTTAAGGAACGGATTATCGAATTTCATTGGGAAATACCTGTGTTTAGGTTAGTATCACGGACTATGATAAACATTCCTTCAGACATGTTACGTTCAGCTATAGAGAACGTTGTACACAGGATGCAATATCTAGTCCACAAGAACGGTGACTGTATTGAATTTTCAGAGGAATGAATGTACGGAATAAAAGGTGATGTGACATTTCAGTTTAGTTTTTGTTTTTAACCCTCTCTTGCATTGCACAGCGTTACATTTTCCCCTATCAGTGAATTTTGAAACTAATTTTTTTCGCGGAATACTTTTTTCATATCTTGATTAGTATCCCTATCAAATTTGTCGCCATTCTGGTTGTTAGATCGAGCTACAGATGGTTCGAGTAGTGTCTGTTTAACAATTGCCATTCTGTATTTATAATACAGTATTTTTAACTATAAAAATAATATGAAGTGAACTCATGGCCGAGCAAAATCATTCACTATGTCAAGAGTTCACTATATAGCCTACATAAAGAATAGCAAGGACCAACAAAATTGTTCAATACATCAAAAGTTCATTTATATACAGTAAAACTTGTTCAAAACGGAAACCTGCCAAACCAGAAAAAATATTCGGCACCGCACGAGTCCGGTTTACACAGGTTTTAATATATATATAGTAAGACCTGTGTTAATAATATTATATATATATAGCTTATATATATTATTAAACACAATTAAAAAGTAACCTAAATATATTGCAAAATATTTTTAAAATAATCTAATTTTCTATTTTTATATAACATTTATTTCTAGCGTAATATAATTATCTTTATCGAACAAGCTTATCCTTATTTCGTAACGTTTTATGAAACCTTACATAACCTTGTACTGTATAGTATAAAAATCTTATTAACATAAAAATACATTCTTCAATTTATATATGTAACATAAATCGATATATAAACAACATTTTCTGTACTGTATTTTACAGCTTTATACCAGAAAAAGAAAAAATAACCAGAGTTTTACTCCTAGAACTCGGGCATGTAAAGGATCCATTCCAGAATCTATATAATAAAATATTGATTATAAAATCTGGAAAATCAATTTATGTACTTTTAAGTGAGTAAGGGAAGAAAAAGTATATCAGAAGAGGGTGCAGAGGCACTTGTCAGGCTCTCGTACTTAGCCATACTTTCTGGTAAAGTCTACAGAATATATTTATATTAGTTAGGCGTAGATGAGCATTAACTAGGATTACATGAAGATAAAGCTTGATTATAGGAAACTGCAGACGTAAGGCGAAGATGAAGTTAAAAATTATAATTTATAATTAATTATAAGATAAAGGAAGTAATTTCTGATTACAGTGTACATCGATAAAAAGATATAAAGCATAAGCAGAGCAAATATGGTATTAAAAATTTTATTTATGATTTGTTAACTTGAAAGTTGGTTTATTTTATCCTTAGAATCATCTGTAAGTAAAAATATAAATATTATATTGACCTTAAAGCTAAAAATTAATCGTAATTACAACGAAGATAGTAATTAGGCCTATATGTAGCAATAAGATAAGTTATATCAGGATCTTTAATAATCAACAGCGTAACCAGAAAGGCCTAGAAGGCCCTCTTACTTTTGTATATTAATAAATAAATTAATTAAGTACAGGAAAAAGATTTGAATTTGACAAAAGCACTTATACACGTGTGTACAATATTTAAGAGTTTACTCTTCATCTACTGCCCTAGTGACTACATCCACAGTGGTACAGAGGTTAATAGAGGTTTGCACGTTGTAATTCGGGGTCCCTTAATATCGATTCTAGTCATACTTCTGGTACTAACGGAGTTTCTATTATAAAGTACTTTATTGTATATAACTTATATTTATTTTGTAACCGTTCAGTTTGTTTTTGCTCTACTGTATTATTACTCTGTACACTGTATTTATTTTGTAAAAATTAATGATGTCAACCTCTGCGAAGAGCCAATTACTGTTAATTATTTAATTATTTTTGCAAATTATTTTTTAAGTTATAAAATAATCAACTAACTCAGTTTGCTTCGAACTACTGCAAGTCATACCAATTAACCTTTATAAAAATCTAACCTTCTAAATACAGAAAAACCGCAAAGTTTCTATGCATGCTAATAGGAAATTACTTTTATTCTCCTCATATATTTTTATTTTTTCCTCTATTTTCTTCCGGATATCATTTTCATGCTGATAGTTATTGAGCCTAAAGCTTTCTACGATAGCTGTTCTGTTGTTTGGTCTTCGGCTGTTGTAAGGCTGTAAGGAGAAGTTAAAGAGATTTTCTCTTTTAAGATGCCAAAAACATTACGCCAATAAGAACAATTTGAATATACGCCTGAATTAGCAAAGATTTACAAAGGTAATAGTCTATCTATGCATTATCTCTCTTTCAGCGTATAAAGAACTCATTGACAATAATAATTACGCACCACGAAGCAGGTATTGGAATCTATTCCTTTTGCCTCTACGTTCTTACTCTTATCAATAAACGGAAACTACACCAGTCCTATTAATTAATAAACAAGGTCCAAAGTAGATAAGGATACAAACACCAGTTTTAGTACTTCATACAACTTCCTCTACATTCAAAATACATTCAATACTGGATACATTCAAAATACTGTCGGACATGAATGCATTCGGGCATCGTATGTTATCCTGAAATAGTTTGCTTACAGAAGTGCAATTCTGGAGATCAGGCAAGATAAAGAAATAGGCACAGTAACGTGGCGAAAACACCTGGGAACTGTAGCTGTGTGCGGTCGAATATTATCATTCTGGAATATAGCTCTTTGCAGCTCTACCGTTTTTTTTTTAATACTCTTTCCGCCCTGTGGGGAGTAGGAGGGCCTCTTATAGCAAGCCCATTATGGGTTCGGCCATGCCCACAATGGGGCGATCGGGTGGTGAGGGACGGGGCCCGACATATCCGAACGGACCACCCCTGAAAAATTCCCGGGGATTCCTTGACCCGTCCGGATTCAATCCCGGGTCCCCCAGAGCGGTAGGCTGCCACCTTGACCGCTTGGCCATCCGGCCTGCAGCTCTACCGCTAAAAGCAACACATCAAAAAAATTTCCTGAAGATACCGTCAATGTCCCTCATACTATTATTAGGAATAACCGAATTCCATACAAAATGACTCCCCAGATCAGCAGGCCAGCAGTGCCGTTTAGCAGTAAAGGCGGGTATGAAGCGCTCGATAGTGGTCTTCCATATTCTACTACGTTTGTCAATCGGGATTCGTAGCTAAAAACAATACGATACAATTCATAGCAATCAATGCTTCTCTGTCACCGTCACAGTACCACTGCAAACGATCTCGACGATTTTGGAGTGTCTTTAATACTCTCTGCATGCAGGGCCTAATTTGGCACAAGGCAGGCAAGGCACTTGCCCGGGACCTGTAATAGTTCTAAACGTGCCATTGTTTTATTAGTATTGCGAATTACTATATTATTAGCGCCATATTCAAGGGTTAATAATTACCTACTTCTCCGACATATAATAATATCACTGAGAATTAGATAATGTTTGTATATGCGCATTAGATCTGTTCGGTGAAGTTCAGAATAAAGCAGTGTTTGTTGAGAAAAATATAATGTTTATTGCTGCATAATTTTATTGTAGCCCCAAAAATAAAATGTAAGATGTTCGAATGTAAAAATAAAAATACTTTAATTTTAAATATTACAGTTTTATTTATATTTGTAGTAATACAAAATTTGTAAAGAGGCCCGTAAATATTATTTTGCCTAGGGTCCGCAAAGGTCTAAATTACGCCCTGCCTGCATGCAAATTTGTTTCTACTAGTCACCTGCCAACGTTACACAAAATAACAGTGTTTTTTAGATAAGATTCCACCTGCCTCTGGATGGTAAAGACTCGGGAAATTTGAAAAACACAATTTATTTTAACAGAAGAATTTTGGCGCTTAAAAATTAGGCTAATTTTCCTGAAGCTAGTATGACATAACAGATCAAATACCAAAACTCTCCTTAATTAATTAAATTTACTAAAGAATCAAGATCGATGATATACAAATATACTGTGTTTTTATTACACTGATTTTTAAATTTTTTATTTACTAATGAAAAATTATTTTTAATCTTCTGGAGACGAAAAGATGAATGGTCATATCTTACACTGAATTCTGCAAAGTTTAAAATTGTTACTGTTTGAAATTGACTTTTGTATATTAAAATTTTAAGTATATTCGTTTATAAAATTTGCTTAAAAGTTGCAACGTAAGTGTTTCAAATTCAAAAAATAGCACGACAGTAGAACCTATATTAACGGCAACTTCCAACAATGGCATTTTTTACATATCCATCAGTAGCCGTTATTTACAGGTTTGATTGTATTTATTTCACTAATTCCTATAAATGCGATAAAATTTCCAATCTCGCAAGATACGTAATTTCTCTGCAACTTGTATGAATCATAAAGGTGACATCAGCAGATAAATAATTTAAACAAATATGTTTGAAATTAAACACATATTTTCATACTTGAATCCATTATTTTATAATTAGTGAAGATACCCTTGAAGAAAATAACAATAAGGAAGTAATTTTAATGAATATTTTAAATTTTCTGTGTTTTTGTAGGATTTTTATAACGACTCTAACCAAAAATATATAAAATCATATTGCATTTTGTTGTTTCATCGTTCGTTACCAAGCAAAATTACTCAGTTATTAGGGTATATACATATACTGTACTTGATAAAAGTTAATTATTTTGCCTTATAAATCGATGATAAATTAAATATAATGCAAACGATTCTATGTGAAAATATTATTTTATAATTTTAATATAGTTGTTTTCATATTTACGTCTTATAACCGATAACAATACATAAAACATTTTAGTTGTAAATAAAACAATTATAATTTTTATCAATTATATATAAATAATTTATATAAATTTTATTCAAATTTTATCTGTTAAAGTGTTAAATTTTTATTTAATTGCAAAATAAGTATTGATTTTTTTTCTTTCTTTTTTAAGTTTAGTAAGACAATTTCCTTCCGCATGGGGGCGATGTCGTTGGTGTTGTTGTTGTTGTTGTAGGTAGTATCGTTTGGTTTCAGGTTGTAAGCGCTTGTAATCGCAGAAACGTAAGTAAATATTATTGTTAAGTCAATAAAACATAAAATTTTTAACGGTTTATGTCGTTATTAAGCTATATATTTAAAATTTTGCATTTATTCAATGTTTTTTTAAAGATAGCATCTGCTCTGAGGGGGGAGTGGCTGCTGTTAGTGTGTTGCATTAATCACTTGACAGAAAAGATTTAAATATTAGAAATGAGGAATATATAATCTTGTCCACATACATATACAAAACCTTTACATAAACACACAATGAATAATACTGATTACAAAATACATTATTTGTAATTGTATGATGATATATATGCTTTTAATATAAATAATTATTTCCGTATTTAAATTTGAAGCTTATCTGTTATCATAAATATATTTTGAGAGTTGTATATTTGAGACAACTTGAATATATGTGTGAACTATAAACCAACTTTTCCTTCTTGGATTGTGTGTGTGAGTTTGTTTAATGTTAATTTAATTAGTTTGATATATAATTATTTCATTACAAAGCATTTTGCTTTCTTAAAAGTAGCAATAATTATGTAGCTTGTGTGCTATAACTAATCACCTGTAAAAAAGTAGAAATGTGATACTAGGATTTGGTCTCTTTGCTTGTGAATACTAGATATATATACTAGAGATGTCACGAATATTCGGCTACTATTTGGTATTCGGCCTATTCGGCTACTTTTTTTAATATTTGGTATTTGGCCGAATGTTGAATACTATTTGGCCGAATACCGAATATCAAATCATGAAATAAAACTCACATATTACTCAAAAACGTATTTATTTTAATCACAAATTACTACATTTAATACTTAAAATCTATCAGTGGTAAGTTGTGATGAATGAAAACAATTTTTTCAGCATTTGTTGATAGCAAACAATTGTGTTTTTCCTCATAAACTATACCTGCTTCTGAAAATAGCCTCTCATTATATACACTACTGCTGGGAGACAATAGATAAATCTTAGCAAATTCTGTCAGACTTGGACACTGTTCTGCGTTTGCTGACCACCACTTGTAAAGGTCTGCTGTTCGATGTAGGCAAACAGTTTTCATATAAAGTGATACAAACAGTGATATTTTTTAGTAATAAGGACTATTAGTAACACAATTTGATGTAACAAAGAACAAATAATGCATGTCATGACACAATCTACTCGTAAATAAAACAAATGTGCCCGCGATGTCGCTACCGCACCCACCACAATTTCATGGGTCGTAACCTGTCACCCATGAAATGTACACATATTTTGCTGAATGTTCGGTATTTGGCAAAATCACTATTCATGGCATCACTAATATATACACTAGTACCGAATCTCATTGATGTTACACGAGGGAATTAATTTCCTGCGAAGTGACGAAAGGCTGCCACCCTCATTCACATTAACTATCTAATCATTGAATCGGTACTTCTTCGCTGCACGGAGTCTCCATTTTAGTGAATAAGGCCGTTCTCTGTATTGCCAGGATAGAAGAACAGGAAAAAGAAAGTATATTGCCTGGTCACACCTGTTGTAAGAGCAAGGGAGTCAGAAGACAGAAGTGAAACAGTATCCTATCCCACAGAAGTCAAGGAATCATTGAATAACATGGACAGGGGCAGTGGATCTATTGACATTTTTTCTAATTTAATCTGTTAAAAAGGCTGCAATGTTTTACTTGTCTACATTTAAAAAAAATATATATATATATTAATATAAATATATATATACACACAAGGCTATTTTATCAGTTGGAACGTGCTGGTAGATAGCATGAAAAAGCATCCGTAGCCAATATGTAGTACCAGCAGTTGCTTAGTAAAAGCAATACTATATGTTTAGTCATCATGTATCTGTATTAGAATTTAATTTTCTTTATGTTTTTTTTAGAAAAAACTGTGTGTGTATGTAGTATGTGGGCACATACACATGAAACAAAAGCTTGAATTTTAATGGAGGCTGTTATATGGAAAAACATTATAAAAACAACAATATAGCATTAAGTATAATTAAATTTTAAAAAATAATTATCTGGCTTTTTTTAATTTTAGATAAAATTGAATATGAAATTTGATCCTTATTTTCTATTTATTCTTTTAAGTTTAATTATCATAATTGATAGTAATTTATAGAAAATATAATTAATTATATTTTTTCTTGAAAGAATAACAACAATGAAATTGATGTTCTTGATGTTCCAATTTATAACAATTTCAATGGTCATGCTAAATCAAAATAGATTACATTCATTGTATTCCAAAAGGCATTGATTATATTAATTTTTCCTTGAAAAGTCTTTAAACTTATTTTTGTCAACTATTTAATATAATGTTTCTCTAGGCTTTTAATCATTTAAAATGTTTTACACTAGAGAATTTTTATTTCAAATTATATTTTAGCACCGATTTTTGAATTGGTAATTCTTAGTATATCACTCGCTTATTACAAAAAAACTTTAGCTTTCTGATTACACGAAGGAAAAGTATGATAGTTCCTGGAATTGTTATCATTATTCTTTTTATGCAGTATTTTCTTGTCATGTTTTAACAATAAAGAATTTCATATTATTTCTATTGTTTTTGTAATTTGTTATGTAGTCTGCTTTATATGATGAGTTGCAAGTTGTTCAGGTTGAAATATGACAAGAAAAATGTTTTGAACATTTTAAATTGTGAATTCTATACTAGTTGATAAGTCTTGATCCAAATTTTTCCATCCTCCTGGTTGTTTCAGATTTCTTTTCAGTATTTTTTTGCATAGAAGGAAACTTTTTCAATGACAAGTCTTCTTTCCAAGAATATACAAAAACAATTTTTCTATCATGATTAAAGTAAAATAACATTCAAAACTTTTTCAGCAATATGTTTATATGAATTATAAATAATAAAATGCTTTTTATGAAAACATTCATCACTTATAATTCAATTAAAGTAAACACAATAATTATAATTGAATTACTTTATTCATATTTAAATTTTCAGTAAAACAGGATAACATATAATATAGTATTATCTCAATAGATATAGCCATCATGCTAAATGAATGATATAGTGATGATATTGATGCATATTAGAAATTATAAATAAATAAAATTGAAGAATTTATTGGATAATTATTGATTTAAAATTTGCAAAACAATTCTGATATATTTTAACAGATAATATTTTAATTGCATAATTAATATTATGTCAGTTCTTTATAACAAAAACAGCATGGAGACTAGACACTAAAAATTTATATTGTAGAAATTATCGATTGTGATATATATTATTATAATTAAAAATTTACAAAAATGAATAATTTTTAAGCCCTTTTTTATTTCATTATTCTCATAAATGTTCTTAATTTATTAAATTAGATGATCTGATATGATAAAAAAACACTTCATAATGTTTTCTTATCATATAATNTTACTTATTAACTTATAAATAGAAAATTTTATTTAAGATATAAATATATTTGAACTTTGCAATTTAGTTATACAAATGTACTGTACGAATAATAGGATTTAGAACAGCATTTTATATTTAAAATTTTCAATATTTGGTCATACAAAAATATAACAGTTTAAACTTCGAGAATTCTCTTCTGTATCATTTTTTATTCATGTTTTTTTATTGTTATTTCTAGACAGTTCAATTCTTCTCAGATTTATTGTTTCATTTTTCTGAACAAACTTTTAAGATATTTATTTCTTTAATCATGACTTAGTCATTCTTAATCAAATTTTAAAAGTTTATATATAATGGTTTTTTCCCAGAAAAAAATGTAGTATGAAAATAATACAGAATACATTAACACATTATTTTTAAAACATATTTCTAATGATATTAATTTATACTTGTTGACAAAAAAAGCATGAAGATGGAGGTTTAAATGTCTGAAAACATTAGCAATAATAAAATAAATGCTGAAGAAATTAGGGTATGTTAATTGTATTATGTTGGAAAAAACATATACAAAGCAGGAGACATGGAGTATATGAAGGTGCAGGATTTTCTGAACATATCACTATGCCATTAATGTCTTGTACCACTATTAGGGATGACCAACTGTCAAATGAGATGACTTTCCAGACTTTTCAGCATGCCAGCAGTGGGAACAGTGCCACTAGCAGAAAAGATGAGATTGAAGCACTCATCAGTGTCCATGCTCTAACATGATGGTTGTCCATTTCTAAACAACTGAGATTTATCACTAAAGATGATACACTGCCCATTCATTGTGGTTAATGTTTTAATGTCATGGCACTACTACAATTCAATGAAACAGCTAACCTGCGTCTCTCAGTTTAGTGATAATGCCTTTCTCAAATTCTCAGCTATTTGTAATATCTTTATCATACAGGCATGCTAGACATGTTTGAAGATCTCAAATAAGAGATGATAATTAAAATTCTGAACATAATGAGTGTCTGCAAGCCTTTTTATAGGATACTAGAGAGAGCAATTTTAAGGTACTCCAGTGGCATTAGCTGGCATGCAATTGGACCATAAGTGTAATCATTTATATATTAGTCTGAGACATACCTGTATGCTGAGTTTTGCAGGAATTCTATCTAAACATATATAACCCATATTGTGAATTATTTTAGAAACAAATCAAATTGTTCTTATACTTTAGAATAACTTACTTTAAAATTCTAAAATATTTGAAAATCATAAAATTATGATTTATTTTCAAATTAATGTGACTTATTTAAGTAGGTCTAGTATACAGGAAAATTAGTTTACACTATATATAATAAATAAATAATTCAAGCATCAATAAAATATACATGTATACAAAAATATTAAATTTCATATTATAAACATATTTTCAGTTAAAAAATTGAATAAATAAAACTCCAATTAAAAATTATTTTAATATTAAGAAGAAATGTTAGCATTTGATAAAAATATTTACAAGATATCAAATATAGTATCATTTATTCAAATTATAACAAAGATAGATATTAATAATTCTAATTTCCTTCTTAATATATTTAAGCTACATTGATTCTTCTCTCAAAGATATAAAAATATTCAAATTCTTTTAGCATAGTTATAACAAATATTTTTATAAGTAAATAAATGTATGTTTAAGTCATGAAAGGAAAAGATATATCAAAATACAATAAGGAAAGTCTGAGTAAAGAAATATATCAAAAATTCTTATATATTAAATAATTATATAAAATATATGCTTTCAAGGAAAAATGAGTGAATATTAAAATTTTACACAAAATAGACAATAACTAAAATAAATATTATTTTCTTGATTTAAGTTTGTTTGGAAATATTTTATGTTTAGATTTAATACTATAGTTTTATTTTTATAAAACTAAAAACCTAGCCTACAGAATGCTTTCTTTTTAATGTTAAAATGCATAACTACAATATAAAAGAAGTTTTCATACTAAATAAATACAAAATATTGCTTTATTGGATCAAAAATATGTTTTCAGGCTTATAGATCAAATTTCTGGGGAACACAAAATCCAAAAATAGTTTAAACTTCTATATTTTTTGTTGTAATAAAACACTATTTTATTAATAAATGTAAAATTGTATGAATTAATTGTAAAAATAATACAATGCAGACCCACTATTTTTTAAAAAATGTGTAGTTTAATAAGTTACATTAAACATATGTTAATTATTATAAACGGGAATACTGTACATTTAACAAGTTGTCTTCTTAATTAAAATGCAAATACATATACAAGTGAAAATTATAAATATTGTCAATGATATAGTATTATTAGAGAATAAAAGTGAAGAAGCTGGGGTAATATGACTAGAGAATAACATAAAACTATTGTAAAGAAAATTTATTTATTAAAACTAATGTAAAAGTGATTTCAGTATTCTTCTTTACTTATTAACTTATAAATAGAAAATTTTATTTAAGATATAAATATATTTGAACTTTGCAATTTAGTTATACAAATGTACTGTACGAATAATAGGATTTAGAACAGCATTTTATATTTAAAATTTTCAATATTTGGTCATACAAAAATATAACAGTTTAAACTTCGAGAATTCTCTTCTGTATCATTTTTTATTCATGTTTTTTTATTGTTATTTCTAGACAGTTCAATTCTTCTCAGATTTATTGTTTCATTTTTCTGAACAAACTTTTAAGATATTTATTTCTTTAATCATGACTTAGTCATTCTTAATCAAATTTTAAAAGTTTATATATAATGGTTTTTTCCCAGAAAAAAATGTAGTATGAAAATAATACAGAATACATTAACACATTATTTTTAAAACATATTTCTATCTCTATTGTGATTTTTTTAAGTATACCTACTTAAATTTCCAGCAAATTATGAAATTGAAAGATTATACTTTAAAAAATATATATAAATTGCATAATTTGTTTAAAACTTTTATATTTCAATTATGAAAAAAACTGTTTTGAAATTTAAACAAAATATTGAAAAGAAAATGAGCAATTATTTATTATGACATTGTCACAATGCTGGGCTGCAACTTTTAATCATAGTTTTAATTTATTATTTAAAATCTGTGCTAAAAAAGTATGATGTACAGGGGCAAGACACTAGAGTATTAATTTGAGGTGGAGCTCTCCACCTCAAATTAATACTCTAGTGTCTTGCCCCTGTACATCATACTTTTCCTTTAACAATGGAGTCTTGCCTGTCATTTATTAACTGCTTTGAGAGGAAAAGTTTTGAATTGAAATAACAGGACTTCAGTTTGCATTGGAAGTTTATCTACAGTTAATTGGGACCTTCTGCCCCTAAGGTTTCCATATCTGGTCTCGGATTTCATCTATGTAACTCTGTTCTCAAAATTATCGAAAGACAAATTGACAAATGACAGTGGGTATTTAAAGTCTACAATTTTTTCAAATTGCAGCCCAATCACATTAAAAATAAATATCAGTATTGAGAATTCGGTATAAACTTTAAGCAGTGGTGGGTTCAGCACGGTTTCTGCAGAACACTTCCTAAAATATTTTAAATTTGACACACTGTTATTAAAATTGTACTTATAATACTTGTTTTGTCAATTTACTGCAAAAGCCTTCATTTGCAACTTTTTAACAGCTCAATGAGACTAAAGTGGAATAAGTAAGAGATATGCAATAGAGCAATAAGTGCACATGATAACTTGTCACTGACTTGCTGCCATGACTATGATTGATCTGTGATACCTATCACAGTCAAGTGTCTAATGTTTTATGCTCAACTTCATGGGTATAACAAAAACCATAAGCTCTAGGCATAAACATCTGTGTTTCTGGATACAGGAATTGAAGAAATAAATACATTTCTAGGATGTTTTTTTTATATCAATATTAAGGCATTGATTTCTATTAGTGGATTGTCCCTAGTATGAGGGTAAGGATTTAATCATACAGCCAATGATCCTCGAGTAAAATAAGAACAAACCACGAAAGACTCCAATCAAGAGGCATTATGGAAATATTTTAAATTATAGTTTTATTGTTTCTTTTTGTCAGTGATATTTAAGTTTTATGCACTCTTTTTATTATATTAGAAAATATTTTTAATTAATTATTGNGTAAACAATACATACAAGTACAGTACAGTATTTTCTGAGGAAACACTCGTACTTATTTTTTTTAACCCCATTCCCGATAACCCGGCATTTTCACAAACTCGGCCACCTTTCGGTCCACATTAGGCCGAGTTTTCGAGGTTCTACTGTACTACTATTATTATTATTTTGTATATTTTTCAATATACATGGTGCATTAGGTGAAAAAAATACTGTAATGCCCATAAACTTGTTAATAAATATTGTTTTTTGTATTTAAAACAATCACTAGTGCAGCAAACCAGTTGTTAAATTATTTCAATCCCCACTATTGCTAAAAGTTAGAAAATATTTTTAATTAATTATTGGATAATGCTCATTTGTTCTCAAATGGATACATGAGCTGGTGGATGCAGTGAGATCTAACAATTTTCAGTATTTATTTTAAGATGTTATATTATGTCTTTTAGTTTATTTTTTTACTACAGTAGAACCTCGAAAACTCGGCTCTCGAAAACTCGGCACTCCGAATAACTCGGCCACACCCTGGCAGGGCAAAAAATCCTTAGTTAATTAATTTTCATTATAGACAGCTTTATAAAAGTATAAAAGCTCTCATAAAGTATTTTTCTGAGGTCTGTCTTATCAGGTAAATTACTATACACAGTGTATTCATTAATTTTCATTTTCATGTAGTAAAGGCTCTATGCCTTCATAAAGGACGTACTTTTCCTTTGTTTAAGGGTATTTGGGCAGTTTATTCTCTGTTATATTCTCAAGTAAACAATACATACAAGTACAGTACAGTATTTTCTGAGGAAACACTCGTACTTATTTTTTTTAACCCCATTCCCGATAACCCGGCATTTTCACAAACTCGGCCACCTTTCGGTCCACATTAGGCCGAGTTTTCGAGGTTCTACTGTACTACTATTATTATTATTTTGTATATTTTTCAATATACATGGTGCATTAGGTGAAAAAAATACTGTAATGCCCATAAACTTGTTAATAAATATTGTTTTTTGTATTTAAAACAATCACTAGTGCAGCAAACCAGTTGTTAAATTATTTCAATCCCCACTATTGCTTGTAAGAGTATGCATTAAGAATAAAAATTAGCAATTTTTAAATATGATTGTAATTTATCTTATAATATTTTATATGAACCTTCTTTCTTTATCTTTTTATTATGGGTATAATTATGGAAATTTAGATCTTGCTACATAATTTGCTGTAGAATATTTAGAAACAAGAATTTATAATGAAATTTTACATATATGAAAGTTATCATATACAGTAAATAGTCGTCATGATGATTTTTTTACTGAGGCTGATAGTTAGTTCTTAATTGCATTTGAAACTTGTAGAAAATATTTGATGTGTCATAATATTAGAAACTTATCTATGATTTTAAAATTACAAATTTGAAACATATTCATATTAACAACAATAAATTAAAACCTAAATATAAAGTTATTAAATAGTTAGTTAATATATCACAATTTTTAAATTGTAAAACATTCTAGGAGTTTGAAATTAAATTTTAAGATTTTTTTTTATGGAGAGAAAAATGTTTAATCAGTTTTATCATGTTTTGTTACATGACAGCAAGTTAGAAAAACAAATACAAATAGCATGAAATAGATAAAGTTTTGTAGCTTTATTTACAGATTATTCTACATATACAATAACCTTTTTGTTTTAATTCTATATCATAATGTTGTCTTGAAGATATTTTAAATGTTAAAAAGTAGTTTATATTAAAGGCTTGTTACCAGTAAATTTCATTTGAACTGATGTGACTATTGAGTAGTATAGCCAAAAACATTTTTCATCAGTACATAATGCATCACATTAACCATTGACAGTGATTTCTGATTGTTGTGTTAGATTTCAAATATAAAATAGATGATACACATATATCAGTACAGTTGAACCTTGATTATTCAAGGTTTTGTATTATCTGAGGTAAATCTGTAAGCATAATAAATATATTGTATTACTTTTAAATTTATGAAGGAAAGTTTAAGATGATAGCATGTACTAGTATTACAAAATGATTTGTTTCTTTTATTTTCTATCATTTAACTTCAATGCGAAATAACTCATTCGTATTAAAATGTAACTACAGTACAGTAATAATCATTTTTTTCTTAAAACTATTGTATCTATTAGCTGTATAATAAATTATATGAAAATTGTTGTTCTTATAGGTCTATATAATTAAATTCACTAAAGTATGAGCTTAATCAAAAATAAGCTGAAAGGTTCATATAAATCATATTTTCATAAATATCATATAAATCCTTATTTTCACAATTTTTAATCTGAAATTCTGTGGCTGTCCATTTTATCTGCATTTCCAGTTATCGAAGGTAGTATTAGTTCATGTTAACTTGGATAATTGGTGTTTTACTTCATCCATATAGATACTACACATACATGTTGTAATCTTTATTCTGCAATACATGATATAAAACCATATACAAGAAAAGGATGATACAGACAGCATTCTTCTCAATGTTGACTAGGACTAGCTGGGTGAATAGCAGACTAGCTTTTGATCCAGAAGAATAGCTGACCAAATGTCTTTTACCATCACAGTTTTCTCAGCAAGTCTGGAAATCTGACCCTGTTCATGTTCTGCCTGTGGAAATTTCTCTTGCTCAAGGGAAACAGCCTCTACTTATGTATATTCAGTGAATTCTTACTGTAACTATCCAATATAATGAATGATTTAATTCAGTTTTTTGAGAGTTCATTACATTGAACATGTAGTAATGTGTGTGTATGTATGTATGCATGCATGTATTTCTTATTTTGTTTGATGAGAATACTGGATTTAAAATATGGTAATAAAAATAAACATCTTAAAGTCCAATGTTATTAATCAAAGCCAAACAATTGCCAAAATAGCCCAATTCATTACATCAATTGTTTGGCTTTGGTAATAAAAATAAGCAAAAACAAAAAATGAAAACCTTTAGTTTTAATAATTTCTATTTGCAAATTTTAAATTTTACAATCAATGCAAAACAACTCCAAATATTTGTGAGGAATATGCAATTGGGGGATCACAAACTAGTACTAGTGCAAGGATTACTAAAACTGTTTGACTTCAACAGTCAAGAGATTGGTGGGTCAGATCATCAAATGAAAATATTCTTTGTATGTGGGCTTTTTGGGTCATGAGACAGTACCAACCTGATTACATAAATTGTTTATTGAGAAAAGACTGATGGCTTACAATACTCCTTGGTTAGTCTTCTTTCCAAGAGGAAGAAATACCTTTTTTCTCAGAGGAAGTTTAGTTCGTAATCCCAGTCTCTTTGGATTTCGGAGAGTTCTTTGTGATAGATCGTACATTGATCGATGCCCTGAAAACTTCATGCTGGACGAAAGAGAAGTACTATATCGACTTGGTCTGAAGTGAGGTAGCAGGGATTCTTTTACATTTAACAATGCTCAATTGATCAAAGAAATCATGGAGCAGTCAGAGTGTATTTGACCATTGACAAATCTGACCAGAAATCCTTCAAGATAAAATGTGTTTGACATGCTGACTGGACCACCCATAAGAGTTCTAGGAAACCATTGGGAAAAGTGTGCCTGTATACCAAACAATGAACAAGAAGAATCAAGAATGGATCTATGCAAAAGAACACAAGAAACTTTGTGAGAGGAACTGTGCAGACATTTTGTAGTGAAAGAAATCTGATTAATAGGAACATTGAAAACAAACCTCATGTCCTTGAGATGTGGGATTTTATTTATTCAGTCCTTGTTCATCCATCCTGGCCCTTAGTCTAGAGTTTTCGTGTTGTATCGAATTGACATTATTGAACTCACTTGTGTTACTATGACTCACATAATTGGTAGTCTCAAGTTAGACCCATCATGTCATATTCACTTGGTTATGTATGTCATTAAGCATGATGGGATTATTTACAATGCATCTGGGTTTGTGACTATAATGATTCGACCAATCAACTTAACTGTAACAAGTTGTAAACAAATCAACGTGAGTTTGTTTACTCGTGTTACAGTTAGTTTTGTCTTATAGCAATTTAGTACACAGAAGCAGAATGGAAACCTCCAATGTTTTATTTAAAATTTACCACATTTTATTTAAAAAGAAAGCTAAGAACAAAAGGAAATATTAGTAACATATATAGAAAATAATAAGAAAATGAATAGTAGAAAATTCGACGACGAATTTACAAGAAAAAGATAATTCAATTTGTGGAGAGAATTAGTTGAAAAATTAAATGCATGTGTTGGAGCTAAAAAATCCATTGTCAAATGGAAAAAAGTAAGTATTTTAATTTAATCCTTTCTTCATGTAGTTTTCTTCCTTGATCTATTTCTTAAATTGCTCAATGAACTTAACACTCCTGATTAACAAATAATCTTAATATAGTGTCTATGCTCTTAATAATTTATACATATAATTTACTATTATTTTAATTCTCTTTTTCAATGAATTAGATACTTCTTTTTATTTTTGGAAAAATTTGGTGTATAATTTTATCAATTATGAATTAAAATTTTTTATTAGTGCTGGCTTGACATGAAAAGAAATGCAAAAGAGAAGACATCTATTTGTGGTCAAAAAATTCTTTGCCATCTTAAACATCATCTTTCAGTTCTTTCTAATGCTTTGATTGTGATTAGAATAGCATATCTGTCAGCCATTTTCACTTTCGTGTAGAGATCTCACATGCTCAACTCAAAGTGAGTAGGAACTCACATGGTGAGATGATAAAGCATGTGAGTTATAACTCAAGACTACCAATTTGATGTCAGAGTGTGAGATGGTACCATGCGACACCTTTAACATGTTGGGAATTCTAACACAAAAAACTCGAGACTAAGGGCCCTGATTGGTCTCGGTTCCTTGTCCTGTTTCCAAGTGAAATTCAACACCAACTCAAGTCATAGGAAAATGTCAACGTCAACATTTAATTCAGTGCTGAATTCTGATACTAACTGGATGGGGTTGATCTTAGGACTTGCATTGTTTAGCAGTTTCCATCATAGTGTAAGTGTAGTGAAAATATTTTTCCTTTTAAATATTTTCTTTCTATCCAATTCCAAAACTTAAGCAAATTTTTATGAGGGGTTCAGACCCAGGAGTCTTAGATATTCTTTTAAAAATATAACAATTATAATAATCTACTTTATTGGAGTTTGTTTTAATTACAAGTTTTTCTCAAGTATTTTTGGCAACTAAGCCCATCATGAGGAGAATCTTTTCCAAAGATGAATTTGATTGTCCAAAAGTATTTGAGAAAAACTTGCTATTAATATTACATTGAACTCCAATAAGCATGTTATTGTTATATTTAAATTTAACAAAATTCTTTTTTCTGTTTTAATTTATTTACACTTAATTGATTCAGATCCAACTTATTCTTTTTGGTAACTTTATTGATCATCTATTTAATGCAAAACAGGAAAAGTTCCAAAACTGTCAAAATAAACTGTTATGGTCAAAATTATAATTCATTAACTCTACTTGTATATATATATACTTATTGTACAGTACAGAATGAAGTACTGTATCTGTTTAGAAAGTTAAATCACAAACTAATAGCACTTATCAACAAATCAAAACTGTTTATTTGTTTGCATCGATAATCTATACTCTATGTTAATGTAACATTAATTTACATGGATTCATTTAGCCTGTTAATCAACTTTCTACATATAATTTAAATTGACTTTATAGTAAATATCTAGGAAGGATAAGCATGCTACATATTTAGAGTTGTAACTTTATAATGCAATTTTTGATCAGTTCTATCTATTTAGTGTTGTATTTATTTTTTTATTAGTAATTAATGATGATGATTAAATCTGTAACTGGAGAAAAATTAATTTCATTAATCAGAGTTAAAAGTTAGTAATTATATTATATAAACTTTTGCAAAAAAAAACTTTGTTTTCTCATTATACAGTATTTTAAATCTGTAGCCTTCAAATGACATTATCAAATAATTTATAGCTTTTGAAAGAGGAAGACATTTGATCAAATTATCCTGGAACACACTATATATATATGTAATTTCATTATTGATTAATCAAAAAATTAATGCATCTTGATTTGTCATTTCTGAATAATAAATAAAGCACAATCTAAACATTGTTTTAAAAAGAAAATTTATATATTATGTGAGAGGTTGTTTTGTACAATGATTCTGTCTGATGATTATGATATATATATGTTACAGTCAAAACCCGTTTTTAGTTATAATGTGTTTTAACTAGTTGAAACTAGTTTATACTGAATGTCTTTGTTAAAACCCATTTTGTCTAGTTGAAACTAGTTTATACTGAATGTCTTTGTTAAAACCCATTTTGTCTAGTTGAAACTAGTTTTAACTCAAATTCATTTTTGACTAGCAGTAAATTCTAGTTTTAACTAGACAAAACCGGTTTTGTCTAGTTAATTTACTGCTGTACATGTTTTGACTTTAGATAAAACTAGTTTTAACTTTTAACATTAGTTAAAACTAATTTTAGCTACATAAATATGTTTGGGGGAAATAAA
>NW_019385106.1:330344-347041 GCF_000671375.1 Centruroides sculpturatus | reverse complement strand
ATGTCATCGAAAAGAAAACGTGTTGTATTATCATTAAAAGACAAATTAAAGTATTTGTTTCGATTATCCGGATTTTTCCTTATCCAGACTACCTTCATCCCCAATTAGTCCGGATAATCGAGGTTCTACTGTATATATATATATATATATATTTTTTTTTTAACATTATATTTATCTAAAATAAAATAAATAAAGAACTGCCAATACTAGAAATTTACACGGGTGTTTTTTACTTATTAAGTTATTACAATTAAGATGATTTTAAACATATTTCAAGAATAAGTTTGATATTGATGATAATTTCTCTTCCATATTGCAGTGAATTTACAACTTTCAATTTTTTCCTTGTTAATCGATATATTAGTATATAAAATGAATTATTCACTTATTATTATATAAATGAAACTCTTCCTGTATATTTCATTATTTTAATCTTGATGATACGTTCTATGAAACAATTTTATTAAAAAATTTATTTTTAGTTTGTTGCAATTCATGTAATACCTATACTACTAATAACTTCTTTTAATTGCAGTTACATCACAAATTTCATTAAATATATAACATATGTAATTTTTAAATAAGTTAGAAAAAGACATATTTAAAAATTTATCGTCTTTCAATAAATTGAAAAATTTACTAAATTTATATTCTTTATCAATGAATGAATGGTTTCATAAATATCATAGTACAGTAGAGTGCCAATTATCTGAAATTATCAGGGCAGGATGATTTCAGATGTTTTTTTGAAAGAAGTCACTTATTTTGCTTTGTTTTTACATAGATTTTTTCCTTTAAATTCTGCTAAATCCCTTGCTTGCCTGTTGATCACAAAGATTGAAAAGGATTGTATTTCTATGTTGATGCTGTTTTTAATCCATCAAATACTTCACTATGCTTATGTACAGTGAAGCAGTGGCGGCCTTAGGGGGTGGCGAGCAGGGCAATCACCCGGGGCCTCGCTCTTGGAGGGGCCTCGAACAACCAAGTAGAAAAAAGTTGATATTTAAAACTTTTTATTTTATTCTTGGCTATTATTTATAACAATAAAATAAATTTAATTTATAGTACAGTATATATTAATATTAATAAGTGCCTACTATTTCAATTCACATACTTTGCACAAAGGACAAAGGCCTCGCAAAAATCTGCCGCCCAGGGCCTCGCAATGGATAAGGCCGCCGCTGGTTGCCAGATCTAAAGTTATTAAAACGTAACAAGTTCGATACTCGTTTAATACTTGTTTCAGTACTAAAAAGTAGTAAAGAATTCAACGAGTATCGAACATGTTACGTTTCAGTAAAACTATCGTTCGTTGCAAATAGAAATATTGAACAAAACTTTAAGTAAAATAAAAAATATAAAAACAATGCCGACGGTATACATTTAATTTCATTACACTTAATTGTATAAATAAATATAAAGTTGTAACGTTTAACAAAGATAAAGATACTTTGCTTCCGTTTTCCATCCGTCGTTCGCTCTGGAAGACAATCCACAATTTTACAAGCAAGGTCGCCTCCGTGCTTGTGAAGTTGTGGATTGTCTTCTGGAGCGAACTACGGATGGAAAACGGAAGCAAAATATCTTTATCTTTGTTAAATGTTGCAACTTTATTTATACAATTAAGTGTACTTAAATTAAATAATACTTTATTAGTTTTGTATAATACAAAAAATGTGTTGCGATTTTATATATGAAAATAAAAAAGTAGCGTATTTTTAAGATTTGTAGCCTGAAGATAACTATCACTAACCCAATTTGAAATTTTTGTAGCGAGGGCACTTAAAAAGTAGCCCAATCCGCTACTTGTAGCCCAATCTGGCAACTCTGCTTAAGGTCTGGGCCCCAGATGTCAAGGACCCACAAAACTTAAATTATCACCATAAATTTTTAATACTTTTTTATTAACGACTAGCTTACCCGTCGCGCATTGCTGCGATCTCAGAAGAAACGAAATTCAAGCAAACTCGTTATGATAAAATTAAATTTTCATTTTATCATTTTTNACAATAAAATAAATTTAATTTATAGTACAGTATATATTAATATTAATAAGTGCCTACTATTTCAATTCACATACTTTGCACAAAGGACAAGGGCCTCGCAAAGATCTGCCGCCCAGAGCCTCGCAATGGATAAGGCCGCCGCTGCAGTGAAGTATTTGATGCATTAGAATTCTGTAATCATGTTTTTAATTAAAATTATGCATTTTTATTTGCATAATAATAAATAAAACCTAACACTAATGTTGATAATGAAGTAGCTTAATACAGGGTTGGCACTACTGTATGGGCAAACTGAGAATTGGCAAGGGCAGCAAATTTTCATAAATTTATGCAAAATTTTCAAGCATATTATTTTTTATACATTTTTTTTTATTTTTACTTATATTACACAATGTGAGTTGAATATTGATTGACGGAGCAAAGTCTGGCACTTTTAATTGGTATGGCATTTCAAAACAAAATTTTTTTCATTTTATGTAGAGAGATAAGGGGCATCCTGGTAGTGCCTAGTGGAGCCAGGTAGCACATTTTTGTGCCAATAAATAATAATGAAGAAGAAGGGGGATAAGGGGTATCAAATGCATGTCTTGCCCCAGGCAGCATAAACTCTAGTGCTAGTTCTGGCTCAATACAAACAAAAATTAACAATACATTAATCAAGGAGTCCACTTTTGTTATACAAGAAACATTTCTCGAGATTATTCCCCCAGCTTCAGATATTTTTACATTGAGTTCAGAATAACTTAATTTGTTAAAAATTAAGTTTTTACTTTAGTTAAAGTCAAAAATTGATAATCTGTAATTATTGACATTTCAATATTCATTACAACATTTTTGTAGTGTTTTAAAAAATTTTTCAAATTCAAAGAATTTCTTAAAATGTTTTTAGGAAACAAAATTTGTATAATAATTTCAGATTTATAAATTTAATTATTTTATACAATTATTGTATTATGGTATGAAAATTCCAAATTAAATCCGAAGAGATGAGCTCACAATCCTTTTCTTGTTATAATAATTCATTTTAAGATTAAACTTAATCACATATAACAGGAATTTAAATCATTTATTTAAGAATAAGCTTTACATTTACAATAAGCAATAAAACTTTAATAATAAAATTAACAATTATAGACATTTTAAGTAATTTCATCAATTTTGATGGATAAATGACAACTAATTTTGATTCTATTATGTTGTTATATATTTAGCCTTGACTGATATATTACTGTACTTTGTAACTCACTGTCCTTGAGTTGGTCATTGATCTAAGACATGCTTAAGAGTAAATGTTGAGAGTTTCATTATATATAATTACAAGTTCAATTATTACAGATACATTATAAGAGAATGTTAATAGCAACATGATATTACTATTAACATTCTCTTATAATGCTTTCAGAGTAAACAGTTTTACTAATTATAACATATTTTGAGTTTATATTTGTTGTTTATGTTTTTGTCATGAATATACATTTGTATCTAACTAAATAATAATTCTATATCATCTAATAATAGAAGAAAGGCAATTTCAAAATTGTGAATTTGAAGATTTATCCAAATATGCTTGCTAGATAAGTTTATTATATATATGGAAAGATATATGTATATATTATTCCATATATTTAGTTTATAATTAATTGAACTTGTGATTATTTTCAATGTTTGTAAATAAGTTATGGTATTTATTAATAATTTTAATATTGTAATTTAAAAATATTTGTATACAATATATTTAATTTTTACATTAAAGTTGATAAAATCCTATTTGTTTTTGCCAGGAATAGCAAATTAATATTCAGAATAACTATAACATAAACAGTATAAATTGTACTGTTTTTTTGGCCATATTTAATAAATTTATAAGTTTCTAAAGAATAAAAATAAATTCAAGTTCTTGTTATAAGAAACTAAATTATTCAAAAATTAATTTGTATTTGCATTTACACTGCAGAATGTTGCTTAGAGAGATATTTTTTGTTATTAAATTCATTATAAAATAATAGAATTATGCAGCTTATATGAAAAAATTTTACTGTGGATTGTATCATCAATTTCCATTTTCTAAATTGTTAATTAACAAAATAATTTTGTCTGATTCCAGCAAATTTTCAGTTGTGGAGCTATCTTAAACTTCCTGTTCGTAGGGATTTCCCGTCACACAGATTTGAAAGAGGTTGGTAAGATAATGAATATACTATCTGACCCATTAAAGTCAGCTGTGGAAAATATAATTTCCTGTTTTGATTGTTTACTAAAGGATAATGGTATACGTAGAAATTGATTGTTAAGAAAGATCATAGAGGAAATGACTTCTAGTAATATAAGAAATAATTTTCTTGAATCATTGACTATTCTTAACCTCCAGATAGGAGATTATATCTAAAGGATAAAACATTAATTCAAACTCATTAAGTATATTAATTCTAACGCAAAAGTTTTTTTAATAAAGAGAGATACTTTGTAATAACACTATATTTTTTATATAAAATATTTAGAATGCCAATGCAAGCACAAAGAAAAAGAAAATATTGTTTAAGAACTTAAAATGTAATCATTAAAGAACTCAATTTAAATATTTCATTTTCCATAAATAACATCATTATTATTGAAAAGATATATATTCTGTTCTCATTTTTGTATAAAGATGATTTGTGAGGATGATATTTATAAAATTAATGAAAGTAATTGTATTTAACACCTTATAAAGGTGTTTTTTTTCCTTCTATGTATTAGTTTTGAAAATATGTGACTTGGCACTGTATTTAATTAAAATATCAAAGAAATACTTAAAAATTATATTCAGTTTTAGTGCAGAATTCAAATCTCCAATAGCCATCAAATAAGTACCTTTCTATTTACCCTATTCATTGTTTGCATATATTACTGCTTAATTACTGTTTCTCGAGTAAAATTATTTTAATAGCTATGTATTATTATTTAAAATAAAATTTATTATGTTCATATGATAAAATATTGTTTTTCAGAGATCAAAATGTCAAATCAAGGATTTCCTGGCACTCATACAACTACGACGACAACTGCTACAACAACCAAAGTTACTCCCGTGATTCGATTTGATCACAGTTATGTTCTCAAATTGCCAGGATGGTTAAAGTGTGGAGAGTGTGTAAGTAATATTTGCATATATATTATTGCATGTATAAACATCTCAATAACCAACATTATTAGTTAATGCTAACTGATACCATAATGCATAATAAGAGATGCGCCTAATGTCTACCTCTAGTTAAATTATTCAAATTTAATTAATAACATGACCAAAAATATCCTGATGCATTATGGTATTGTTTGGCAGATTACAGTGTAATTTTTAATTCTTTCACACAATTCACAAAGTCCTCTCTATATAACTTATAAAGTTATTATAATTTGTCTAAATTATAGCAAGGATTATTTAATTATACACATGAGAAATTTAATGTAAAAAATAATAATAATCAAAACATTCAATATTACAAAAGTAAATAATAAATATTTAATGTTTTATTTTTACTTGAGCTAGAAAATGATTAAATTTTTCTTAGTACAGTGAAACCTGACTAAAATGGAACTTGAATAAAAAGGAAACCTTCCTAAATGAAAAAATTCTTCGGAATGGGTGATTTTCTATGTTAAAAAAGAACCCGTTCTAAACAAATTTCTGCCAAACCAAAAAAAATATTCAGTATCATGTGATTCCAATTTACACAGGTTTTACTCTAACAAAAATTTAATCATTTTCTAATGCTGAAAATTATGGAACATGCTACATAATAATGATTGTTGTTTTTTTAGTATAATATATTTTCATATAACATTGATTTATTAAAGTTATATCTTGTTTTTAGCTGATAAGTTTATTAGGATTCATATGCAGCCGTTCTTCACGATATAATGAATCTTCATCGGCAAATTGGTATGGATTTGTTTCAATGACAGCATTTTGGGTAACACTTATCCTCTTAGTAATGTATCTATTCCATATCATTGAAAAGATTCATTTCATTCCTTGGATTCTGGGTGTAAGTGTAATTGGTTTTTTTGTATATTAATAATAATTATTATTATATTTAATTAAATAAATTCATTCAATACAAAGCTGTTGGTGTTATTTTTTTTATTTATTTGTTTAGCCTATAAAATGTAATTATGCTAATAATTCTATAGTTATAAGTCATCTCTTTATTATAATAAAAAACTTAAATCTTTTGGGAATAGAATTTCTAAATTCAAAAAATTTTCTATCTCAAGTAAATAAAGGCTGAGCCAAATTTTCAAACTCTGATTTTAATATTTTTTTATGTAGATGATGTTAGCATGTGCTATGAATTTCTAAAATTATCATTATCCTCACATCTCTGAGGACATATAAAGATGATAAAAATTAAGCATCCCTATTAAATCCCTAAGCATTTAAATTAGCTCAGCAAAAGACAAATATCAAACCTCACCAGACGTCTCTTCTTGTGCAGACATGGAAATACTCAACAAACACATTTTTTTATTGATGAAGTGTGGTTTTATTTAGGTGGATTTGTGAATTCACAGAATATCTCATATTGGACCATCTCCAATTCACATATCCTTTATGAATTTCTCTTGCACTCCTAAAAAATAGAAGAACATCACCAGTTGGGAATCGCTGATCTAAAGAAATATGCATACAAGGATAATCCAAGAGACCTGCAGTACTTGAAAAGGCATATTGTTGCTACCATCAATAACATTTCCTCAGTCTTGCTAAGATGCATGGCTACAAACATGTATTACTGTATGTGTTTGTGATTACAGGAACATGATAGATACTTCCATCATCATCTTTGTTAGTGTTTTCAAAGCCTAAGGAATCAAGAAACATGGGTATGATATGTAAACTTTGTCATTTGTATTAAAAAATCTACTGCAATTTTTTGAAATCAGAATTTGGGGACTTTTGGCTTACCCTGTATATTGATAAAATTAAATTTTAACAATAAAAGATGCATTTTCATATTTTTCTGAAGATAAACTTCTTTGAGTTTTTGTTATGGACTACTGTAGTATTTATTGAGAACATTCATAAAATCAATGAAAAATATTATAAAGCCTTATCTTTTTCACTTTTTTTAATATAACAATTTAAATAACTTTATATACAGGTATCCCTTGTATAACACAGTACTACAACATGGTTTCACTCAAACATGGTTTTGGAAATCCTCCATACAAAATTTTACAACTTTTAAGTGAAAACCTCATTACTCAATATTTTTTTTTTATTCAAGTAACCATGCATTGTCTCAAGTTTGTCCATGGATTTTAGAATGTTGAAATTTTCAAATTATTTTGTGCTTTTTATCAGGTTTACTTTAATGAAAACTGATAGTGCAATTTTTTTCTTCCTTATTCTAACTTTCCTATCAATTAGGTGTTGTCATTGCTTTCAGTTTTAGCCTCTAAGAATGACACTATGTTTTTTTTTTTATATAGATTAATCTTTGTATTTATTAATGTTTATTTAAACATTTTTAGATAGTAAACTTTTTTAACTGCAGATAAGCAATTATTTGTAAAATGACAAACAAAATATGGCAGTATCTCGGTACTCAAACTATTTGGTATTTGAACACAAATTCTGGAAAATGTCGATTGCTACTCAACCAAACAAACATGATCTGCTAGAATAAATTTTCAATTAGTCACATAATTTTATTTCATCATCCATAATGTTTTATGATAAAAACTAAAAAATATGAAAATGTTGCCAATACTTCTGATCAAGATTAACAAAAAAGACGAGATGACAATGATATTTTGTAAACAGAAAAGTCCTGGTTTAACGAAAATTAATATTAACGTGTAATACAATATGTTTAATTGTGATTGTTAATTAATTATTGATTGAAAATAAATTATTGATTGCTTAATAAACATATTTCTTTTAATAATGAAAAAGAATAGTATACTTTGCTAACTTCTGGAACAAATCCCATGTTTATCATTAGTCTTTTGTTTTGTATAGCACAGATTCACATAACACTACACTTTTTCAGAACATAACTACTGTGTTATATATGATACCTGTATTTGAATTATACCATTACAAAGAATGCTGTTATGTTTCATTGTAATTAAACAAGTATTCATTCTTTAAATGTTTGAGAATATTTAATTTGAACAAATCCACTTCTAATAAGCAATTTAGTTAATGATTTTAATGATTCTTCACTTGATTAACATTTCTTTTCTCTGATTTTATTCTCTAAACCAGTGATGGGCAAACTACGGCCCGCGGGCCAGATGCGGCCCCCTAAAATGTTCTATCCGGCCCGCGCAACATTATTCCTAATCTGACGAGTAAAAAAGAATACAGGCTGTGGTGGTTGATGCACCACTTAACTTGAGTGTTCGTTGATTATACAAAATAACCAAAGCTTTATATCTCACCATGAAAGTTTATTTACAATCATGTACAAAATTTTGTTTTACACTTATTGAGTAAAAGCTCGATCGGTTACAAGCATGCTTCGGTACAGAACATCCACTCGTCGTGTGTAGCGTAGCCGAAAGAGAGAAATAAAAATATGGCGGACGGCCTGCACATGTTTTTATAGCGCCACCTGGATTTTCAGATGCAAAGCTAGGTTACAATTATATTGGCCCGCCTAAAGTTTTCTTGTTTTCCTTTGGCCCGCTCTTTAAAAAGTTTGCCCATCACTGCTCTAAACTGTTTGTACTTGTATTTCTGTTGTTTTCATTGATGAAATAAAATACATTATCTTGAGTTATATTATATGAAATTATGTTGTGTATGGTAGAATTATATTAAGATAGAAAATATTTAATTTCATTTTTGATAGAAAAACATTAAATATCCATTTTACCAGACACAATAGTGATATCTATAAATGATATAGAACTAATTCTCAATTCAAACTGTGTCATTGGCCAGATATTGATCCTTGATCCTTTATTCATCAAAATAAATAAGATAAACTAAATATCAAAATCAAAAATAAAATAAATCACATATGATAACTATGACACATATGATAACACAACACATATGATAACTATATTGCACTCACCAATCTCAGCCAATTTTGCTAAATGTTCCCACCAAAATGAAATAATTATAGATTATATTTTAAAAACATGTCAAATTTATAAATTAACAGGTTCTATACATTTTAATATAAAATGTATGTACCAAATGTATAAAAATGTTTTGAATATATTATACTAAGTTCCTCTTGGAGCTTTAATAATAATTTAATTTTTACAAATACAGTTTCATTTAAAATTTTAGGAAGAAATGAATTTAAATAATTATCTGTAGTCCTGTTTGACTTTCATTATAACCCTTCATATCTAAACTTTTCACTAATTTAAACTTTCAATAATAATTAGTTTGCATTAGTACTATCATGGTCATTAGAAGCTTTATAAGGGGCCAAGGGGTACAATGGAACTTTTTTAATTGAAATATGTAGAATACTTCTCTATTATGGGTCCCTAAGTTTTCTCTAGCTCCCTCATCTTGATGCCCTATGTACTGTACTAACATGATACTATGTACTGTACTAACAAAGATACTTCAGGTGAGTATTGTTTCTCATTCAATAATTTTTTGAAGCTAAAGAAGTAACTGCAAGGTGTAGAGTGAAACTTATAGCTAATCTATTTGTTTTCTCATTATTGACAATTCAAAAACAAATGTGTTGTTTTAAAATGCTTATTTTCATTTTCATTTATTTTTTCTTATGATTTATTTTAGGTTGTAATTTTTTTAAACTATTGAAAGCTATTTATAAATTGGTGTTGAGAAATACTGATGCAGAAAATGTAATTAGAGTATATCATTCTTCAAAATTTGAATAAAATATGCTTGAATTAATAATAATGAATAGATGCATATATAAACATCAATTAATCAGATTTTTAGATTAATACCCAACAATAGTAAAGTAATATAGCTCAATATAATTTGGCAGTCAAAGTTTAAAATAAAAATTAAGATTTACCTAAGATTGAATAAATATTTTATTTATAAATATTAGATTTATATTCTAATTTTAACAATTTTACAAACACCTATATATGTATCTTTTTAGGAATTTGTATATTGTGCTATTTGGACACTCTTTTACTGTATAGCAGCTATTGTTGTTGCTGCTAAAGCTTCTGGTGATGATGCATATGCTGCAGCTGCTGTAAGTTTCATAAAATTTAATTTTTATTTTTATTTCAAATCTAAAAAATTTATGCTCGTTTAAAGAAACAAAACTTATCCTCTAATATTTATGAACAAGATATTTTTAATTATTACATCAGAATATAATTATCCCTTTTGTCGTTAATTATTTTAACTTAATCCATAAATCAAGAAACAGGAAAATCAAATATTAAAGTATCATATTATAAAGCTATTTTGAAATTGGGGAAAAAAAAACAACATTAATTTAAGAAAAATTTATAATACAAATTAAAGAAATCTTAAATATATTTAAATTTTTAAAATAACAATATAAAAGATTAATTTAATCTAAAAATGTTTTTTGAAGTAAGAATTTTATCTTATTTTATAAACTGTTGATAACATTGTGAATAGAACAGTTATATTTAGAAGAGATATGATAAAATTTTCTTGAATTATTTAAATTATTTTTGGTTTATTAGTATTATTTTTGAGAATTGATTAATGGAAAAATAAAATAAAATTTTAATTTTATATACAGTAAGACCCTGCTTAATACTGCCTTGCTTAACGCTGATTCGATATAACGCCATCTGTGCAAAGCCTAAAAAAAAAGCTCATTATTGTGGCATTTTATTGATTCATATATAATACAATTATTTACGAACATGAACCAATCAGAAAAAGGTGGCAAAAAGGTGTAGTTTCTTTAAATCTATGTTTGCTAAGTGCAATTTTGGAAAAAATATAACATTACGGATGCCATAGCAATATCGGCTTCGCTTGGCAAGAATTAACTGATAAATGCACGAACGAAGTGTGGAAGAAATTATGACTGAAGGTATCCAAGAATACTCAATGAGAAGAGCCTATCGGTGTATCATTAGGTTGATCAAACTCAACCTAATCAATACAGCAGGACTACGAACAGGATATTGAGTTACCGCATGTTTCAGTGAAAGTCTTATCAACGACGACCTTCAAGAACTGGCAGATCAAAGAATCCATGTAGAACTGGAAAATAGAGATTCTGAAAATGAAGAACCCAAAAAAAAATTCTCTACAGATTTCCTTAGTAAAAGTTTGGTAACAATAACTGAAATCATTGATCAGATTATAGTGAATGATCTAGATTTTGAAAGGAGTGCAAAAGCAAAGCGAGGCATTTTGGATGTGATTTTCTACTACTGACATTTGCTTAAGGAAAGAAAAAAGTGACAAATGAAACTTCATGACTTTATTGCAAAAAAACAAGAATTTCAGAAAAGGCAGGATCTTCGTCACAAATATGAACTATTAATATAGAAAAAAATGAACTAATTAATTTGATAAATTTACTTTTTTGGATACATTTTACAAATTTATTCATGAGAGGCAAAAGCTTAGGATACCAGAAAGCATTTTGGGAAAAGTAACTGTTGCAACTGTCAAAGCTTTAAATTACTCGAAGGAAAAATTAAATACTAATTAATATATTATTATATATTTCTGTGTGCATATGTTTATGTGTTATTTAACATATATTATTATACAAATTAATATAAAAATTACTTAAAGTAAATTTTTTTTATTTTCGGTTTCATGTTTCCCTATCCCTATTACTCTATGTTAAAATGACCTTGTTTAATGTTGTTTTGTTTAGCACTTTGTTGTCTAGGAACAAGCAGCAAATACAGTAAGACCCCGCTTAACGTGGGGTCTTACTGTATTTGCTGCTTTATTATAAATAATGCAAAATTGAGTACTTAAGGATTTTCTGGACATTCATTTAAATATATCTTGGCTGTTTTAAAAAACTTTTTAATATTTTGATGAAATCAATATGTGTTCTTAAAGATTTTTAAAAATATTGATTTCTTTTCAGTATAATATATATGACATAGCTTTTAGTTTCAACTGTATAAATGTAAATATAAACAACTTAACAACACCCAATATATTGCAATAACACACCTTCAATTGTTGTGTATCATAGCCTGATGATATATGACAATTGAAGGTGTGTGACATATGATATTATAATATAAGTAAAAAAGTAAATGTCAAATTGATTTTGGATCTGCCAGATCAAGCAGAAAATAATGCAGTTTTTAATATAATGATTATAGTAAACAATAAACAATGCTACCTGGAAAAATTTCCCTACCTAGATAACTCATTTTATAACATGATCAATCAAAAAATTAGACACATAAGCTATTGGGTTGTTACAAAAGTTCTCTCTGTTTTTGAACTGTCACTTTGAGACATCATATCATTGCTAAAAATAAGATTATTTAATCAAAATAACCTCTATTACAGGCAATATACATTTCAGCTGTTGAGTTACAAGTGTGTTTATACCATGTTGAAAATATTTTGAGTTCTTGACTCTAACTGCTTGAAGGTGGTTTCTATCTCTGCTTGGTTGGAGAATGTTTTCTTTTGGAAGAAACCGACAAGATGCTTTGAATAGATGATAATCTGTGGTCTAGTGAATAGGATGGATTAGGGAGAACTTCATAGTCTAATTAGTTTAGTTTCTGGGGGTGACTTGTGACAGAAGGACAAGCATTATTGTGAAGTAAGATGGGGTGTTTTTGATTTACTAATGCTGGCTGTATTAGATATAACTTCCAGTGGACAACATCCAATTCATGACAGTACTTTTCTCCTGTAAGGGTTTTGCCAGGTTTAAGGAAATTATAGTGAATAACACCAGCTGCAGACCACCAGACAATCACCATGATCATCTTTGGAGTCTGGGCTTTGGCATTGCTTTGGTGCTTTTTCTCTGTCACACCACTGTGCTGCTTGCTTGCAGTTGTCATATCATATCAAATCCATTTTTCATCAATGTTATGATTTGACTGAGAAATGGATCATTCTTATTGCGTATGATTAGAGATGAGCAGAACTCCAAACGAATACTTTGTTCTCTTTCATTAAGTTTATGGGGTAGCAAGCTTTCTTGCCTTGCCCATTGTGTCTAGATCAGGGGTTGCTAAACTTTTTTGATTGTTGACCCCTTACAACTTTTCGAAACCTCAATCGACTTTACCAAAAAGTTTGTTACAAGCAAATTTTAATACATTTCTTTTAATTTTACATTTTTTACATTTATTGTATATATGTGAAAAACTAAAATTAAATGAACAGCAGCTTAAAAATGGCTGTAGAGGTCTAATAATGTCAGCATACTGCGAATCAGACACAAGCTTACGAATGCTGCAGATGATTAACATTTACTATGTAAGAACCGGAGAACAGACTTGGCAATTTCCATTAGTCCTGTGCGACTTGATTTGTAGCCATTTTACACGTTGACAGATAGCTGTACTATTAATTCATTGAAACAATATTCAAAAACATAATAATATGTATGTAACAATGCGTGAAGTGCCCCCCATGCTTCGGCACCACAGGACCGAAGACGTCAACATCACGTTGGCAAAGACTGCAATGAGTAATTTGTCAGGATTGACACCACTGTGTCTTCTGGGTAGACACAGAGACCGTTACATTCGCATTTACATGCGAGCAGTCATGTCTGTGAGCAGTTGGATTCAGGATGGAGACTAATTGGGCTAAAAAAGTGCACTTTACAATTCGATTATAGAAAATAATAGCCGTTTATTGATTATATAGGCCTAAACTAGTTACACATATGCTTACATTAAGCAAGAGAGAGTTTACCAATGTTACCTGAAGATCGCTTTCTTGATTTGGGTCCTTTTTCGGTGGAGACATGTCCTTGGTGGGTACTTGGAGTCATTGGCTATCAGCGGTTAAGCTTCGGATCGCTGGCTATTGGAGGAGCATAGGTGGCAAAGTGTATCCCATTGTACACACACGACCAACCTTCGAGGACAGATGAACTCTTCTGTCAGGCAAACTTTCATGTCACGTCATCAGACCTTCTCCTTTATTTGGGGGTTCTCCCCCTCTCAATTCTTGTCCTTTTTTTGGTAAAATTGTTCATGTCCAATGGTGATTTTCGCATTTGATTCCTAGTGACACATTCGATGTGTCACTCCCAAACAAGGAAGCAAGTCCATGGGAAAGGATATAATCATATCCGTAGCGATCTTTTTTTTTTTATTTTTTTTATTTTTTTTTTTTAAATTTTTTGAATAAAATTTTCCTTTCAAGTCCAGCCTTTCACATATATAGTTATATTTGTGATTTTTAGTTTTGATTTTTCAATCAACCTACCCAGTAATATATCGACTGTTTTGGCTAACCCTGGTTTAGATGTTGAGAAAGTGTTGCAATGCTTATGTTAAGCTCTTTTGAAATTTCTCATATGGTTTTTCATGGATTGGCTTCAACTGAAGCTTTTAGTTGGTCATTATCTCAATTGGACAGATGTCTTTATCATCAAGGCTCATATCACCAGATTGAAACTTTTCAAACCAACATTGTACCATGTGTTCATTAGCAGTTTTGTTACCCCATGCTTTATTAATGTTACAAGATGCCTTGCTTGCTTTCTGGCCAAGTTTGAACTCGTGGATTGGGATTGCATGAAAAACTTTCATATCTATCTATGTCATGCCTCACTCAAAACCCCAAAACAGAAAGTTATATTAAATTTTTGAAAAGATAAATGTTGTGTAATACGTACAGAACCTTTACTAAATAAAAAAGACATAACTTGTCTACATGTGCCACCATAGTCATGCTAAAAAGTAATTTAAAAGTAACACACAAAAAATTTGACAGCACTTTTGTAACATCCTGATATATTTGATAATGTCAAATATAAAAAGGTACTTCATATATCATATATTTATATTCTTAGAAATGCATTAAATTTCTTTACAGGTTCTCTTGAATTTATACAGAATTACTTAAGACATATTAGTTAACTCAACAGGTCTTAAGTAATTCTATATAAATTCAAATCATAATTAATTTTACTTAGTTTGTTCATTTCCACATATTAATTTAAATTACTTACATAACTAGATTAAATTTTAAAGTGAAGAATTAATACAAAAGTATGCCTGTTTACGACAATGATTATAACATAAATTTTTGTTATAATTAGAGTGTTTTGTATCATGCTTACATAAATAACATTTTTATAACTTTATTAAATTGTTTCTGTTTATAAAACTTTTTCTGCTTTCATAATAATAAATCCTAAATCTTCTTGTATCTTTCATAGGTGTGTTCTTGACGTCAGTGAAATCCTGTCTTGTCTTCACATTCAAATTCCAGATCTTTTCCTAAAATGTTAACTCTTTTTCTGTCTTCCCTAATTTATTCTTGTCTCTTGTGTTAATATTTGTCAACAGCTATGTAATTGTCTTCTTTGAAAACAAATTTATTTTTTTATAATTATTAGGTATTTGGATTTATTGCTATGGTTATATATGGAGTTGATGCATTTTTAAAATATAAAGCTTGGAGACGTGGTGATATAGCTCAGGGTGAAAGAGTTGTTTCTACAACTACTACTACACAGACTGCATATTAAAAAAAGTAAGTGACATTATAATATAAAATTAAATTTCAAAGGAAAATATTGTTTAATTTCCTAATGAATTAGAAAAATTTTGAGGAAAAAGAGATACAAACACACATTTGGTTCAGCCAAAAGATATCTGATTTTTTACACTACATTTATATATTTGTCTCATGTTTTATAGACTTACTAAATTGCTTTCTGGTAAGATTAACTATACGAGGGCTGTTCGGAAAGTTTGCGGCCTTGCCTATATGCAGCGTTGCGATCAATTTAATTTTTGGCGTGAATAATTCAGCCTAACGATACAATACCAATTTCCGCTTGATTTGTCGTAAAGTTTTGCCACAACAGCTTAGCAGATAGTCAGTGTGCACATGCTTTGTCAAAAGTGGAGAAGACAGAGACTTGTGCAGTCATAAAATACCTGACGAAAGAAGGGTTGACACTATCTCAAATCAAAGCTGACATGGATGAAGTTTTGGGAGAGTCTGCTCCTTCGTACACCACTGTGAAAAAATAGACATCGTTTTTTAAATCTGGCAGAGAGAGAGTGGAAGATGGTCCTAGCAGCAGATGGCCATCAACTGCTGTCACTGAAAAAAAATATCGACAAGTTTACAATTTGGTGTTAGCAGATTGCTGTTTGAAAACGCGTGAGATAGCTGAGACAACAGGCATCTCTGTCAACCGAGTGCACCACATCTAACCGAAAATTTGGGTATGATGAAGGTCTCAGCGAGTTGGGTGCCGCGTCTGCTGACTGCTGAGCAAAGATGTGTTCGCACTTTAATGTCAAAGAAGTGTTTGGACTTCTACAAGAAAAACCCACGGGATTTCTTGCGTCGGTTTGTGACTACTGACAAAACGTGGATTCATTACTACACTCCTGAAACAAAAGAACAGTCAAAGCAATGGAAACACCACAGTTCGCCACCACCAAAGAAGGCAAAGACAGTTCCATCAGCGGGTAAAGTGATGGCCTCGGTTTTTTGGGATGCTAAAGGCATCATCTTTATTGACTACCTAGAAAGAGGAAAGACCATTAATGCTGTCT
>NW_019385106.1:290144-325623 GCF_000671375.1 Centruroides sculpturatus | reverse complement strand
TTTTACAGGTACATGGTATTTTATATACTATATTTTTCGTCTCTTCTTTATCTATTTTTTGTTTTTTAATACACTGTTTTGCCTTTAATCTAGAGAATAGATTTTCATACTTGGGAGCAAGTTTCATATTATTTTTCTTCATTTCAGTATCTATCTGTTCATACATATTTTTTATATATGGGAAACCTACATATTTAGGTTTTGTTTTTCCATCGATTATCTTGGTTTTTTTATCGTTTATTCCGGTAGTGTTATCTATTATTTTTTGCCATTTATTAATTAATCTCATTGGATATCCATTTATATTGAATTTTTTCTTTAAAGTATTTATATGTTTATTTTTAATGATTTCGTTGCTGGTTCTATTTTTTATTTTCTTATACTCCATATGAAAAACATTCTTTTTAATATACATAGGTATATTAGAATTGTATCTTATTGTAGTTTCAATTGAACACGGTTTTTTATAAGGTTCAACTTCTAGCTTGTTATCTTTCCTAGTAATTACAACATCAAGGTAACGTATACTGTTATGAACATCATTTTCTTCTTCTATTGTAAATTGTATTTTTGTGTCTATGTTATTTATTATTTCTTTTATTTCCTTGATATTAATTTCTGTATTGTTGTATATAATTAAAACATCATCGACATATCTTTTATAATATTTCATACCGTGTATATTTCTAATTCTTTCGTCTATTTCGGTCATTATAATTTCTGCGAGTTTTGGTCCAATGACTGACCCCATACTAATACCATTCTCTTGTGTATAATATTTTCCTTCCAATTCAAAATAATTACTTTTATATGCAAATTCTAACAGTTCTATAATATCAGGTTCTACATCTATTTTCTTAAGTTGATTCTCTATCAGTTCCCATTTTATTGATGGGTACATATCTATCACATCTAGACTGGCTATTTTATATGTATTTTCTATTTTAACACTTTTAAGATCGTCAAGAAAGTCATCTGTGTTTTTGATAGAATATTTCGAGTTTTTGTAAACTTTGAGCTTTTGTTTCAAGAATTTTTCTAAGTTATATAATACAGCGAATTTAAAGTCCACTATTGGTCTCACATTTTCATCTTTCTTATGGGTTTTAAGCTGTATATTTAATCTTGGTGTTCTGTCGTTATCCTCATACAGAATAAAATCCTTTTCATTTTTGGTAATTTTTTTAAGTTTTTGTAACTTTGTAATTCTATTTTTTAATTCGTCATATATTACATCTTTAGGGTTAATCGGTAGTTCTCTAAATTTATTACTTTTTACTATTTCAAGTTTTTTTAACATTATCCAATCTAGAGTCACAACAATAACTTGTTTCGATTTATCTGCTCTTATAATATTTAACTTATTCTCCTTTAGAAAGGTATACAATTTTTCTATATCATTTTTATATTTATAATAATTTTTATCCTTGATCTTCATTTTTCCTTTTTCTTTCTTAGTATAACTTTTAATTATATTACTTAAGTTAATTTTTAGAATTCTACAATCCACCTCTGTTAGCTCATTGCATATACGATCTAAATTTGGCACTATGTCTATTACTTCCCAATCGTTTGGTCCATTAAAGTCCAAACCTTTTTGCATTGTCTCTAGGATATCATTAGGTATATCAATTTGTGTTTTATTCAACACTAAAGATCTTTTCCATTCCGATATCTCTTCTATAGAAGGGTAGTTAAATTTTTTTACCAGTTAATATATATAGAACCAAAATGTAGTTAATATGTATAGAATAATAATAATAAGTTGTAGTTAATATATATAGAACCAAAATGTTTAGGAAATGAGATTTAGGTGATTAAAACTTTAGAGATATTTCTTTTGGACCAGTCTGTATTCATTAGAAAGTTAAGTAGTCAATGTTAAAATTAGTTTAATTTTATTGGGACACATTCCATTGTGATGTCTTTGTTAATATTGTAAGTATATTACACAATATACTATTTGTCTTTTGATTAAGTAAATTTTGTATGATTTGAATCCCTTTTCTGCATAAAGTATAGCCTGCGTGTCTTTTTGTCACGTTAAATTTGAACTTGTCGTGCACTTTCAATTTTTATGAATGTATTTATGGACTATCATTAAAACTTGTGTTTAATTATTAATGGTGCAGTCTGTTATTTTTGTAAAATTATCTTATGACTAATGTTTTTCCCATATCATAATCCCTCCAAGAACCATGTGTTTAGATTTGACTCATAGATTTCTATTACAAATATTTGTAACATTGATTATTAATTGGACAATATTTACCTTAATTATCCCCAACTTTCTGTTTAATTAGGAATTTAACAAACAGGAGATTTTTATTTTAAAATAGAAATTTAAAATAAACCAGAGAGTAAAATTTTGCATTATTTTATATAAAAATCTGAATGCTAATATGATATTTTTGAGTGTCTATAAATAAACAAATCCTATAAAGAATTTATGTTTAATTTTCAATATTTGAAAAGAATTGTAAAATTCCCAATTAGTTTCCTTTAAAAATACTGTAATAAACCACTCGGCCAATCAAAATTGAATCTAATCAACATTCACAAATATCTGTCTGTATACAAGACAATGTTAATATTAATAGTATAGTGATCATTAACATATATTTTCTATTAAATTGATATAATTAAGAAAATATTCAATTATTTTCTTGCCATTGTAAAAATTCAAAGTAGCATTGCCTCATACTTTGAATGTAATTCATTCTGGGAGGCCGTTCAAACTCTGAATAGATTTTTTCCATTAGAAATAATGGAAAACGAATGACGTCCAACCTTGACATGGCCTCGAGGAATATATTGTACATCAAACAAAACTATTTTTTGCTAATTTTGGAAAAAAAAATCAATTTAAAGAGCTAATTTGAATTTTCTGATATGAAAAGAACATAAATTTATAGGGGAAAATAGCCCAGGGGAAAAAAAACATTTTTTACCAATGGCAGTTACCAAGTTAAAATTTTTAAATAATCATCATCATCATGTAATTCTTACAATTGTTTTTTAATTTCAACTTCATTCTTAATTTTTAATGTAATTTTTATTCCCATAGTTTCCAAACAAGGAGCATGGATGTGATATGTCAATTTTTTCTCAATGGATATATTGCTTAGATTTTGCTTGTTCTGGACATGTTACTAGTTGCATTGAGAATCTGTTGTTTTTTAGTAAATTCTAATACCCTATACAGTGGAACCCCGGTTAACGAACGTAATCCGTTCCACAAGTCCGTTCGTTAACTGAATTGTTCGT
Organism: Centruroides sculpturatus; assembly: GCF_000671375.1. NCBI lineage: Eukaryota > Metazoa > Arthropoda > Arachnida > Scorpiones > Buthidae > Centruroides > Centruroides sculpturatus. Next base: position 322,356 of record NW_019385106.1, on the reverse strand, counting down.
TAACCGAAGCAATTTTTCCCATATAAATTAATGCAAATGCAATTAATCTGTTCTAGCCGTCAGTATTTTTGTAATTTTATTTGTAAAATGGGTTTTCTTTNTCCGTAGCGATCTTTTTTTTTTTATTTTTTTTATTTTTTTTTTTTAAATTTTTTGAATAAAATTTTCCTTTCAAGTCCAGCCTTTCACATATATAGTTATATTTGTGATTTTTAGTTTTGATTTTTCAATCAACCTACCCAGTAATATATCGACTGTTTTGGCTAACCCTGGTTTAGATGTTGAGAAAGTGTTGCAATGCTTATGTTAAGCTCTTTTGAAATTTCTCATATGGTTTTTCATGGATTGGCTTCAACTGAAGCTTTTAGTTGGTCATTATCTCAATTGGACAGATGTCTTTATCATCAAGGCTCATATCACCAGATTGAAACTTTTCAAACCAACATTGTACCATGTGTTCATTAGCAGTTTTGTTACCCCATGCTTTATTAATGTTACAAGATGCCTTGCTTGCTTTCTGGCCAAGTTTGAACTCGTGGATTGGGATTGCATGAAAAACTTTCATATCTATCTATGTCATGCCTCACTCAAAACCCCAAAACAGAAAGTTATATTAAATTTTTGAAAAGATAAATGTTGTGTAATACGTACAGAACCTTTACTAAAAAAAAAAGACATAACTTGTCTACATGTGCCACCATAGTCATGCTAAAAAGTAATTTAAAAGTAACACACAAAAAATTTGACAGCACTTTTGTAACATCCTGATATATTTGATAATGTCAAATATAAAAAGGTACTTCATATATCATATATTTATATTCTTAGAAATGCATTAAATTTCTTTACAGGTTCTCTTGAATTTATACAGAATTACTTAAGACATATTAGTTAACTCAACAGGTCTTAAGTAATTCTATATAAATTCAAATCATAATTAATTTTACTTAGTTTGTTCATTTCCACATATTAATTTAAATTACTTACATAACTAGATTAAATTTTAAAGTGAAGAATTAATACAAAAGTATGCCTGTTTACGACAATGATTATAACATAAATTTTTGTTATAATTAGAGTTAGTTTTGTATCATGCTTACATAAATAACATTTTTATAACTTTATTAAATTGTTTCTGTTTATAAAACTTTTTCTGCTTTCATAATAATAAATCCTAAATCTTCTTGTATCTTTCATAGGTGTGTTCTTGACGTCAGTGAAATCCTGTCTTGTCTTCACATTCAAATTCCAGATCTTTTCCTAAAATGTTAACTCTTTTTCTGTCTTCCCTAATTTATTCTTGTCTCTTGTGTTAATATTTGTCAACAGCTATGTAATTGTCTTCTTTGAAAACAAATTTATTTTTTTATAATTATTAGGTATTTGGATTTATTGCTATGGTTATATATGGAGTTGATGCATTTTTAAAATATAAAGCTTGGAGACGTGGTGATATAGCTCAGGGTGAAAGAGTTGTTTCTACAACTACTACTACACAGACTGCATATTAAAAAAAGTAAGTGACATTATAATATAAAATTAAATTTCAAAGGAAAATATTGTTTAATTTCCTAATGAATTAGAAAAATTTTGAGGAAAAAGAGATACAAACACACATTTGGTTCAGCCAAAAGATATCTGATTTTTTACACTACATTTATATATTTGTCTCATGTTTTATAGACTTACTAAATTGCTTTCTGGTAAGATTAACTATACGAGGGCTGTTCGGAAAGTTTGCGGCCTTGCCTATATGCAGCGTTGCGATCAATTTAATTTTTGGCGTGAATAATTCAGCCTAACGATACAATACCAATTTCCGCTTGATTTGTCGTAAAGTTTTGCCACAACAGCTTAGCAGATAGTCAGTGTGCACATGCTTTGTCAAAAGTGGAGAAGACAGAGACTTGTGCAGTCATAAAATACCTGACGAAAGAAGGGTTGACACTATCTCAAATCAAAGCTGACATGGATGAAGTTTTGGGAGAGTCTGCTCCTTCGTACACCACTGTGAAAAAATAGACATCGTTTTTTAAATCTGGCAGAGAGAGAGTGGAAGATGGTCCTAGCAGCAGATGGCCATCAACTGCTGTCACTGAAAAAAAATATCGACAAGTTTACAATTTGGTGTTAGCAGATTGCTGTTTGAAAACGCGTGAGATAGCTGAGACAACAGGCATCTCTGTCAACCGAGTGCACCACATCTAACCGAAAATTTGGGTATGATGAAGGTCTCAGCGAGTTGGGTGCCGCGTCTGCTGACTGCTGAGCAAAGATGTGTTCGCACTTTAATGTCAAAGAAGTGTTTGGACTTCTACAAGAAAAACCCACGGGATTTCTTGCGTCGGTTTGTGACTACTGACGAAACGTGGATTCATTACTACACTCCTGAAACAAAAGAACAGTCAAAGCAATGGAAACACCACAGTTCGCCACCACCAAAGAAGGCAAAGACAGTTCCATCAGCGGGGAAAGTGATGGCCTCAGTTTTTTGGGATGCTAAAGGCATCATCTTTATTGACTACCTAGAAAGAGGAAAGACCATCAATACTGTCTATTACTGTGAAGTTTTGGAAAAACTGAAGAAAGAAATTGAAGAAAAGAGGCCACACTAGAAGAAGAAAAAGGTTCTGTTCCACCACGATAATGCAACTGCACATTCTGCCAGAATCACTGAACAAAAGATAAATGAACTTCGCTTCTAATTAGTTCCACATCCACTGTACTCACCTGATTTGGCCCTCAGTGACTTCCACCTTTTTCCAAACCTAAAATTCTTGGCTGGAAAGAGATTCCACTCAAATGACAAAGTCATCTCTGAAGTGAACGAGTATTTTCCACACCTTGACAAATTGACCTATTGTGATGGCATAAAAAAGCTAGAACATCACTGGAATAAGTGCATTGCTAACAAAGGAGATTACATTGAAAATAAAAAAGTTTTAACATTATTTTATTTGTTGCTCTAATGTTGGCCGTGAACTTTCCGAACAGCCCTTGTAGTTTTCTCAAATAAAAAATTAATCTTACCAGAATGCATTCTAACCTAACCCAACCTATTCTAATAAATTAATAATGTTTCCTTGCCTTCATATATTTTTTAATTATTTTACATCTTACATTAGTAATTTTGGTAATTTATTAGAATAGGTTGGGTTAGATTAGAACATAATTCCAAAATATAAGTTCTTTGGGGTTAACTAAGTACACCTACAATGAATATTTAAAATGTATGAAAAATACTTACGTTTTACATGGTTTCATTTTTTTTTCAACATTTTTTCACACCAATATTAGATTGTGTTGCATTGCATCCTTCGATGTAGACCTTTTTTCCCAAGTTATAACCATGTTATCATCTTTATTTGCGGGTTTTCTCCCCTTTCCCCTTTTTTTCTTTTTCTTTTTATTATTAGAAATTGGGGCAGTCGGCACACTCTCCTGTTCTTTCCATTTTGAGATCTGACCTGAACCTGAATATATCCAACCTAAATGTTTGAAATTGTTCTCACGGTGTTTTCGTTTGCCAGTTGAACTTTTTATACATAAACGAATAAAGGTAAGAATCTGATAGCTCTGATGTTTAGGAAGATTTCTTTTATTCTTTAGAAACCCCATAATCTTTCTATTTTTTGTGTTTGAGCTCCTGTTGATGGATTAATAAAATTTCCAAGTGATTCACAGTTCTATGTTCAATTTCAATACCTTCAAGTTTGTTTATATGGTTGTACTCTCTCCTTTCGTCTGTTATTACAACACTTCTGGTATTTACAAATTTCAATATCACCCAGTTCAGTATATTTTCACTTCTATCGTTAACTTGACAAATGAAACATGCATCGTCCTCCCTACAAATTTCTCTTACTACCCATTTGGTACTCTTTAGTTTCCTTCTCTTTTCATACTTTCATTTACATATAATAGTCTCGTCGATTTCAACAGTTTTATTAGGATCACCTACTTTAAATGAAGAAAGATTGTGCACAGAAATCATTATAAACAAACGTAAATGGTTAGTCCAATCAACAGAGGTCTTTCTAGAAATGCCAACAGCAATTGCAGTCAGTGTTGGTTAGAGAACACTCTAAACACAGTAAATGCCAGATAAATGAAATTATTGCACCCCATGTAATATGACCAAATCGTCCTTTAAATGCTATGTTGAAGGCAGAATAGTTCTTTCTACAGTTATTACATCGTAACATTAGTGAATTCCTATCAGGTCAAAATATTAATTTACGAGTTTTTGAACAATAAGTGCACACATCCTGAACATGTTGGAAACCTAAAAAAACTGCAAATTTTACATTTTTACTAATCTTCTCGTTTAATCCTAACTCCTCAAAATCTGAATTGATAATTTGAAAGAACCTTCTTGTGGTGCAGCCAGTCCAAAAATCATCAGATTTACTACCCACACCAGACATTATTTTTGTTACTATTGGACCAATAATTAAATTAAGGATAACATGGGAACTTACCACCAAATTAGAAAAAAAAATCCAAATAAGCAAATAAAATTACATATAATACAAATACAATTCAATTAGATATAAACTTGTCTGCCAAACAAACTAAGACCACTCAACAATTAAAAATTTGCATAAATTCAAAACATCACATTTCACAGTAGAATGCATAAATTTACATAATTCAAAACACAATACTGCTAGCTCCCTCTATCAACAATTATTCATTCAACAGCCCAATTCAAGATTACCAGAAGAGTGGCCATTTTAGTTATATATATATATGTGGAAGTATCATTATTAATTTATCAATGCAAAAGGAATTCTCCTGTTACCTTTTAGGTAGTTAATGGACAAAATATTGATTATAAATTAAATTTAAGATACTTTCATTTAAATTATGTTTTGTATGTATTTATATTTTTTTGTACAATAATAAAAGTACAAAATGTACTTTTCTTATTGTAGTTTTTAAATGAAACTTTTCATTTTGTCTATTCAAAAGCAAATATTTTGTTTTTCTTTACATCTTGATTAGATTTTATTAAATATTTTAAAAATATATATTCCAAATAGGTGAATTTTAATACAAAAAGTTCATTACCTAAGCAAATCAATAAATTCTGTTTTATTTTCCTGCTTAAAAACATAACATTTTATCCTCTACTTCATCTTTAGAAATTCAATGTATTTTGTGTAAAGGTTACACTTTTAATGATTATTGCCTAAATTTTTACATACTTGAGCAAATATTCACATTTTTAATGACCTGATTTATATAAAATTTATCCTTTGGAGTCATTAAAATATGACATCTGCACTGGGAGGTAAGATATGTAAAAATTTTGTGATGGAGTGGGAGATTATTATTAGAATAATGATATACTAAATATTAATATATCCCTACTTTAACAGCCATACAACATCAGGATAGGATATCTATTTTAAATATTCTCAAAATTTTCCTATTTGAAATAATTTTTTACCAAAATTATTTTTGCAGAGATATTGAATATTTTGATTAATATCACACAGCAAGTTCTTACTTATTTAAATAGTATTTAAATAAATTTTAACATTGAAAAAACAATTTTTTGGTCTTCTTTTATGAAGACAAAAAAATTGTTTTTCAATGTTAACATTTATTTTGGCATATACAAGTATTTTTGACAGTTTATTACCATCTTTAATAGGCAGATGATATGAAAATATATTAAAATTATTTTCTATTTTAAAAAACTAAAGAAATACTTTTATTGGTCATGTTTTTTGGAATTAGAGTTAGGAAATTATGAGGCTGCACAACCCTACAATTGCATTTATACACACATTCACCATGGTTAAGTTTTATATTTGGTTATGTTTATTGGGTTTTGGGTTGTGGAGGAGGATGAAGTGGAGCTTCCCCTAAAATATTAAAATGCATTGTCATTGGGATTAGGTATTTCCTTAAAGTTTCAGTCTTCTATCTTAATTAGAAGTGAATGAAATTTGAGTTGAAAGACTTGACAACATATAAACTAAGTTAAATAAAAATATTTAATAAAATTAATTTAGAATATTCTGGAAGAAAAGATTGATTTGGAGCAGGACTCGAACCCACAACTGCTTTCTGTGTAATGAATCTGGTTTTATCATTTGATTAGTGATATGATTATAACATATATACCTGAACCTAAGCCTTACAGATTTTTTTCCTTTTGTAAAACAGACAACTCCAGACAACAAATATACTTTGTTCGGTACTTATTGGAAATGAAGCAAGTTATGTATCAGTGTTTTCAGTAGTACTAAAATTGGAAACTTCTTTGTTTTCCATGATAAGCTCTTCTGATTCAACACTAATGTTGTTTAGTTGTGTTCTTGAGTTTTAATTTATTAAAATTAAAACTAAATTAATCAACACTGGCTTTGATGTTCACATATCTTCCCATATGCAATCTTACTCAGTGCTGTCTAAAACATCAGAAATGCAATGTTTCTTCAAAGAGTGTTACACAAGTTCTGAAATTTTTGTCCACTTACTTATGGCATCACTATAATAGAGCTAAGTTGACCTCTCAAATACACTCTATTAAGAATATTGGCCTAATAAAATCATTAAAATGTCCCAATGAAATTAGTGACAAAGAAATAAGATGCAATAATAGATATTTCTAATTACAGAGTATTACAATGAATCTAAAGGTGTATTTCTTTATTTCACCACTGCCACTCATCTCAGAGTTGTGTTTGTTACTTTATCGTTAGAGGGCACGAGCGTAAAGAAACAATTTCATAAATTGTCATTGGGAGCAATTAAGGATTTATTAGCATATGAAAAGTATTCTATTAATTCCCTTTATAAATAACTTTCTTATTGATGGTGTTCATTTTATTTATATTTATAATTATCATCAAGCTCTGTTATTGCAGAAATAGCTTAATTATAATATCTCTGATAGATTATGTAACTTATTTTTAAACTTGATTTTTCAGAATTCAAGCTCATGAAGAAAAAGTTTACCTAACTAACTTCATACAGCCATGATCACTTAAGTTACCAAGATAATTTGAAATATTTTTACACTAATCATTTAAAATATTTTTTATTTAATAATAATTTCATAGACACCATCTTAAGTTTACAAATTAATATTTACATATATATATATATATTTTTGAGAAATTATTTATTTTAACGTTAAAGTTTGATAAGAATCATACTAAAATTAAGAATCTGCACATTTTTAATTAAAAACATTGCAAACGTATATTTAATTGCAGGATATATCTTAAATGTAAGTAAAAACTTGACATTAATTTCTAATAATTAATTATAAACAAATTTCTTTCCGATGCTGAACGTAAATGCGAGAAGAATATTATACTAGACTCACTTAGCAAGTAGCCAAGATCTGTACGCATTTAAGTTTGGCCAGGAAGTGTTTTAGAATCAGAAAATCCATCGCTCACCGTTTACCATAATGGTTTAAAACATACTGCAGTATTTGTAATTACTATATTTAAATGGTCAGAGAGATTACACTGTTCCTATACTTTTAATATTTTATGACCCAAATTGTATACTGGATTATTGCTTAATTATGTATATAAGGTTTTCGGAATAAAAAAATTGTGTGTTAAAATCTATGCAATAAAACTATTTGTTAGGTATATATCTATGTGAAAGTAGTAAATAGTTAACAGAGAACTTTTTGACAATATTATTGTTGTAGTTGTCAAGTGATAAATTTATAATTGCATTTGTATTTGCTTTCTAAGCAGACTTTTTTTTTTGCTGGCTCAGATCAATCATTAGCTAAGGATAAATATAAATGTCAATTCTTTTGTGTGCCTCTATTGTTGTGCCTATATAAAATATATTTTGGAAATTGTATCCATACTAAATGTCCATATTCTACTAAGATTTTCTTGTTATAATAAATATAAATTGTTGAATACTTTCAAAGCTGAAAATTGTGCCATTAGCATATATATGAAAATTCTTGTTTTCTTGTTGCGCTAATGTGTCTGTTAATATAAAGTTACAAATCTATAGTGCAAATGTATTATTTTTGATAAAGTATATTTAATATATTGAATAACAATTTTTGTCTGACGTTTGGGTAAAGATAATGTATTAGCTTCTGCATATATTTATATTTAAAATGTTTGATCTATGCAGATTGTTCTAAAAGTAAAACTTCTTATCACTTAAATTTTTAACAAATTTTCTCAGAAAACATACATAAATGAAGTTTCAAGAGAAGGAAACACAGTTTCTATATTTTGATAAGTGAAAATTTGTCAGAATAGTCATTGGTAAATTCAATTTTTGAATCAAATAATAGTAAATTTTTCAATTATGATTATATAATTTTCTGTAAATATAAAGAAAAATGTTTCTCAGGAATTACAGGAAATCCTCATTAGTTCATAACTGCACTGTTTGTCCAGGGATATAGATTTACACATTGAGGAATTTATTTATTTCAAAATTCAAAGTGAAAATTCTGTTCAAACCATGGTATGCATATGTTAACTTGTTCATTTTACAGTATGGCAGCACTTCAATCTACATAACAATAGACTAAGAACAACTCTAGTATTATCAACATGGTTTTGTAAGTACAGTAACACATTTTTGGGTGTCACCTTACCCATGGAATACCCTTTATCTCTTATCATAAAATATGGCTTGATTGCAAGATTGGGAAACAAGTAGCAGATCAAGATATTCGTAGGGCTAGATACTACTATTTTTGGGCCACTTAAAATGTAGCCCCAAATTATTTTTAGAGTAATTTTGCTTTGCTTAGTATAAAACCTATCCAGAACCTACAAGGTTGTCATCAGACACATGCCTTTTACCTGCAGTTTATTTATATTATTATTAATTAATGAAAACAGCTTTCTGAACACAGCCTTATTCATGTTCTTCACAAATTATGTCAGTTATGTGACATTAGGCATACTGTGCAGAAATACATAGATCTCGGATAATTCAAAGTCGTGATTATTTTGTCCCCCAAATTTATAACTAATGAGGATTTCCCGTGGTTGTTTCTGAAATGTAATGGAATGAGCTAAGATAAAATCAACTTGTTCTGCTGTAATTCATTACATTAAACCGTACGCCATCATTAAATATAATTGTTAATTTCTATAATATGAAGTTATTCGATCAAACTCTTTTGTATAATGATTGTCAAGAATTACGAAGATTATAAATTATTTTTTACACTGTTTTGTATTCTGGTAGCTACTGAAATATTGGGAATGGCCTCTTTGTAATAATAATTCATATTTTTTTAGTTTTTTTTAGTGTATTAATTTGGTATATTTTTTTTAATTTGCTGCTGTTTATATAAAATCATTCCTAAAATAATGTATATTATTAGAAAAACTTCAAAGTTGATGTTAAATGAAAATCATGAAAATATATTAAACATGTTTAAAATATTTATTTTTAAACTGTAGTTAATATATATAGAACCAAAATGTTTAGGAAATGAGATTTAGGTGATTAAAACTTTAGAGATATTTCTTTTGGACCAGTCTGTATTTATTAGAAAGTTAAGTAGTCAATGTTAAAATTAGTTTAATTTTATTGGGACACATTCCATTGTGATGTCTTTGTTAATATTGTAAGTATATTACACAATATACTATTTGTCTTTTGATTAAGTAAATTTTGTATGATTTGAATCCCTTTTCTGCATAAAGTATAGCCTGCGTGTCTTTTTGTCACGTTAAATTTGAACTTGTCGTGCACTTTCAATTTTTATGAATGTATTTATGGACTATCATTAAAACTTGTGTTTAATTATTAATGGTGCAGTCTGTTATTTTTGTAAAATTATCTTATGACTAATGTTTTTCCCATATCATAATCCCTCCAAGAACCATGTGTTTAGATTTGACTCATAGATTTCTATTACAAATATTTGTAACATTGATTATTAATTGGACAATATTTACCTTAATTATCCCCAACTTTCTGTTTAATTAGGAATTTAACAAACAGGAGATTTTTATTTTAAAATAGAAATTTAAAATAAACCAGAGAGTAAAATTTTGCATTATTTTATATAAAAATCTGAATGCTAATATGATATTTTTGAGTGTCTATAAATAAACAAATCCTATAAAGAATTTATGTTTAATTTTCAATATTTGAAAAGAATTGTAAAATTCCCAATTAGTTTCCTTTAAAAATACTGTAATAAACCACTCGGCCAATCAAAATTGAATCTAATCAACATTCACAAATATCTGTCTGTATACAAGACAATGTTAATATTAATAGTATAGTGATCATTAACATATATTTTCTATTAAATTGATATAATTAAGAAAATATTCAATTATTTTCTTGCCATTGTAAAAATTCAAAGTAGCATTGCCTCATACTTTGAATGTAATTCATTCTGGGAGGCCGTTCAAACTCTGAATAGATTTTTTCCATTAGAAATAATGGAAAACGAATGACGTCCAACCTTGACATGGCCTCGAGGAATATATTGTACATCAAACAAAACTATTTTTTGCTAATTTTGGAAAAAAAAATCAATTTAAAGAGCTAATTTGAATTTTCTGATATGAAAAGAACATAAATTTATAGGGGAAAATAGCCCAGGGGAAAAAAACATTTTTTACCAATGGCAGTTACCAAGTTAAAATTTTTAAATAATCATCATCATCATGTAATTCTTACAATTGTTTTTTAATTTCAACTTCATTCTTAATTTTTAATGTAATTTTTATTCCCATAGTTTCCAAACAAGGAGCATGGATGTGATATGTCAATTTTTTCTCAATGGATATATTGCTTAGATTTTGCTTGTTCTGGACATGTTACTAGTTGCATTGAGAATCTGTTGTTTTTTAGTAAATTCTAATACCCTATACAGTGGAACCCCGGTTAACGAACGTAATCCGTTCCACAAGTCCGTTCGTTAACTGAATTGTTCGTTAACCGAAGCAATTTTTCCCATATAAATTAATGCAAATGCAATTAATCTGTTCTAGCCGTCAGTATTTTTGTAATTTTATTTGTAAAATGGGTTTTCTTTAATGAAAATATAGGAAAACGTGCTCATAAACAGTCGATTTAGGTTAAATTTTCGGAAAAGGGAAAAGATTTGACTGGTATAAAAACATCACACACGATCGTTAAAGTTTTAAAATGACAGATAGCAGAAACAACAGGCTAAATTGTGAGCGAAAGGCTTATAGGTTTATCGACAATCTCTGATCAGAGTCGACGAATAGGTGTCAAATAAATGCCTCGGAACAAACCTTTCTCGTGACCTGATCTGGTTTCGGTTTTGGAGACAAAGAAGGAAACAATCGGGAAGCGAGGAATGGGACGCAGGACTAATCGTAAGGAGACAAAGAGGAAAAATTACTATAAAAACCCCGAATCTCAAGGTCAAAACTCAGTTTTCCTAAAAATTCTATGGTGATTAATCTGTGTCGTCTTTATCTGGATTAAGCCTGAAGTCTTGCCCGCTAAAATTTGTGTTATGTCTCGCGGACCGCTCCAGTCGTTGCAGCTCTGTCACCTACCATCGCTTCTGTGACCAAGCGAACCCATCTCTTCCGCTCTGGGGCTATGACTGATCAGCTTGCACTATCGTAGGACCAGCGATACTCCACTCCTCAGTGCCGAGAGAAAATACTTAGATAAGCCATTTCCAACTACCTCAAATATATAAGCATCTTCCCGTTCTAATAAACGATTTTCACTGTAAAATAATTGTCATCTTTGTCTCCTCCACCACCACCAACGTACGAATGGACCCTAGACCATCACCGACACACGATTAACTGATTTTCCCTAAAAGTCGGCAAGCTTACAAATTTGACACAAAAACCCGTTCACTTCGTTATCCGAATTTTGTTCGTTATCCGAGACAAAATTTTTGTAAAATAATAGTTCGTTAACCGATTTGGTCGTTAACCAGGACGTTCGTTAACCGGAGTTCCACTGTATTAGAATTTACTAAAAAGGTTGTTCCTGTATAGTCCATTTTAATCAGTCCATTGAAATAATTAAAAATAAATCCTACAAGAAAATTCATCACACCAAAAATGTTAGACCTATCTTGTTGCCCTGTGGTGTTACAGTCGGTGTAAATGGGGCCAACTTTGTTTTCTTAAACGATAACCCTCATTTTTTATTGTTATGGTTCTACATAAAAAGCAAACAAACTTTTATTTAAAATAATTTTTTGAAGTGCCCACATCATAGCATGCGGATGTTTTTAAAACGAAAAAATGACTGCCTTCAATGTAAGGGTATATAAATGAAGGTATATGAGGACATATTTCATGCAAACCACATTACTTTGTTCAATAATCATGATGAAAATACTTTATGATTATTTGCTTTTTGTCCAATATTGTAATAAATTATCTTAACAGTTATATGTAATTTGTTATAAATTTTAAAGACTTGTCACACACCACAGTTTTCAATTGGATAGCTTACGGAGATTTTATTAAACCAATACAGTATGTATGTTTCAGGCTGTATACCCTTTCTTGGTTGGTTATAATTCAAGTGTTTTCATACTTTCAAATTGAATTTGTATTCTTCCCCAAGATCCAAGTCCTTTTTCTAAGATCTATGGTTATTTCTCCAAGATCTAAGTTCCATTCCTAAGGATTTGAAAAGTTTTCATCCTAAATCCGTCCTCTCTAGCCAATCAGTTCTCTTGGGATCTGCTCCAGTCGTATTAAAATTTTAAAGTTTCATATGTTGTGTTTCCCAAGTGGCCGACCATTGCAACCTCAAGCTCCTACCTGGACCATTGCCTCCTAAGCCAATCTTCAAAGGACTTATCAATTAAGACAGAGTCTAGAGAGGATCTGAATATTGCTAGAAAAATATTAAGAACCAAATCTTTTATAGGAGACAAATAGAAATTTTGTAAGCATATCTATTCAAATAACTGGGTTCTTTTTGTAAATGATAATCCCAACTTGGTGTCCAAACCACACTCATTCACAATCTTCCAACCTGTTCAATGTCCAGATGTAAATTTTGGCTATTTTTGAGCTAAATCGGCAACCTCAAAAACATCGTACAAGTAAGATTCCTTGCATGTGTCCAAAAATATCAGTCTGTGATGTTCTGTAGAATAGTAGTACACATCCTCCATCTCCAATTTAACACAGTTAAATTGAAGATACCTTTTTTTCCTTTTAACCCCAACAGTTTTTCCTTTCTGTATACCTTCACAGAGAAGTGAAGGTATGAAGTGCTGCACTTGAAATAATTCAAAGCCAATATTGAAACATGCAAATAGATCTATTTGGCTAGCACATCCTTTTCTGATGTACAGTAGATACGAGAGCCAACCACTTCAGAATTGCCCAACATCCCGACCACATTAGGACACTTAAATTTTCAAAGCTGAATAAAAGGAGTTTGCATCAATTTCAAAGACGAATATTTTCTTAGGAGCACACTCAAATTTATAATTTCCTATTAACACATCATTTTTAAAATTTCAATGTGTTTTGAGTTGTTCATACACCACTTAGTTTCAACATGTGTATCGATTGGTTGGTTTTAGATAGTCACACACCACAATCTGCCAATCGAGAGAATGTGCCTTCTGGGAGGTGCAATTTAATGTTTTAATTAAACTAATCAACTTTTGGTTTGGGAGTTTTTCATGATAAAATTTACAATTTTATGCCTAAGATTTATGTAATAAACCACTTAAGATTTTAATTAAGGGAAACTGGCCCTTATTCAGATGTTAATAGATAATGTAAAAAAATGTCAGTACTGGTGAAAAGCTTCATTACTGTTAAATTAGCATCATGTGCTCCACAAAAGTTGTTTTAGTATCTAGAAGACTAGTCCATTAACATTGGTAATTCCAGCATGACTTACAATTTGTCATTTTCGATATTGCAAATTCTGCACTGGCAAAGTGATTCTGAATGGTTTCGGACTATTCCATGCTCAAGATATTCATTCCTTCTAGTAAGGTCGACTTCCTTGTCACATCTGCAGATTTAACGCTATTAGCCAAATCAACTTAATGGAATACACCTAAAGTCTGTGTAATCCCCAAATCTAATGGTTTATGAAAGTTGAACAGAAAATATAATGAAATTAATACAATGTTACAAAAGTTTAAGACATCTTTAAAGCAAACAAGTACTTTTGTCCAAAATTAAAGATAACTTCGGCCTTAAATTAACACTAGTTATAGAACAGTGAAAGTATTGCTGACTCTCTTCTCAAACTGCACTTAATTAAAAACAAACATCTTCCAAACAATCTTTTAGTATGCAGCCTTTTTTGATTACTCTTCAAATGCTTTCAGTCATTTGAATGACCACCTTCAGGAAACAAAATCGAACGATTCCGATTTCTACAGAACGAAACTTAGAAATCAGAATTGTTCAACGTTTCCTGAAGAAGGTCGTTCAAATGACAAAGCATTTGAAGAGTAATCAAAAAAAGGCTGCATACTAAAAGGTTGTTTGGAAGTTTGATTGTATTGCTCAGAGTCTTAACTACAATAAAATAAGCATTCATAATATTGTTATGCTATTTTATATTGTCCAAAATATTGATAACTTGGCCAATACTTCAAAAGAAAGAAAATAAAAAATTTTTCTGGAGTAAGTCAAGGTATCTTGGGTATGTGCAGTGCATTATTCAAGAAATAGTAAAATTGTATGGTTTTGGCATTTCATTTTTAAATCTCTCTTCTTTAGCCAATCTATGAATACATTCAAGCTTTTGATTTCGTTAATATAAGAGTAAAGTTCTGAAGCAATTTTGAAATCAGTAAGTGAAATTTTTATCAAGAATCAATTTTCAGATCTCAGCAAAATAAAATAGTGAGCTTGTGCATTTCCAACAGGAAAGACATTAGTCTTTATAAAACTAATCAAACATTTTGTAAATCTTTATAAAAATTCTGATATTCTGCTTTTGATTTGATTGATAGTAATAGCAATATGTAAGGATCTGGATGGATCTGAATCCTCACTAAAATATGTTTTGAAAGAAAAATGCTGGAAATATTGTTTTCGGTATGAAAAATGTGACACAAACTTATAAACCATAGAAGAATGTAAGTCCTAAGATAGATTGTCTTCGGTTGGGATCAAATTAAACTTAGATTGAGGGAAAGGTCAAAATCAAAGTTGAGATCTCATTATGCTTAGTAACAAGTGATCAATCACTTAGAAAGTGAGAACAAGGAAAAGCAATCAAGAATGGAATTTAATAAAAATCCGTAAATTCAATGACATGATGGCTTCTCCTGAAAATTTTGAGTGTCGGACCAATTGTTGCTTGGGTGTCTCGTGCCCATCTTCATCTACATCTCCCTTCCTATTGCTGGAAGTCAACTGCATCATCCAGAAGCTGTCGAAGAAACTCTCATTTGCAATTCGGGGACACTCCTTTTGGGACTATCTTGGAATGGAGAGAGAGATTCAGAGGCCTCCACTGACTCTGGACTTCCAAGATGGCAGAAATCTTATAAGCTGCTTTTGTGTCAAATAAATGGTTAGTTGTAACCGTAGAGCATGTCTCAGTAATGATCACACCCACAAACAACTCTTTACAGCCCTTGTCGATCCCAGATGGAAACCTTACAAATGTCAATTGTCACATAATTATTGTTTAACTTTCTCAACAATAAATTTATTTTCTGGTACTGTACATAAAATTGTATTAGTATTTAAAAAACAAAGTAAAAAAGCACAAACAAACTTTCATTAACAGTTTTTACAGTAAATGTTCAATATAAATCCAAAAATAAATATACATAAGTTTTAAACATTTATCAAAGTTAAATGTTGAGCTAAGATAAAGTTTTCCTATATTTGTACAGTACGATCAATAATCAATGAACATTGAGTTTGGAAGACTCTAGACAGAAAAATTGGCACACAAAAATATATAAATTAGGGTTACATTAGATTGTAAGTATCTTTCTAGTTCATAGTAATTGAACTTTATGGTAAAACAACAACAAAGTTTGTTTTATATCACAATGAAAAATTATATAAACAAACAACATTACTAAACCTGATATACTATAAGCTAGACACCAACCAAAGCTGAATGCCATCGGGCTAGAAATAGCTACATTTCTAAATTAATTATGCAAACAATTTGGCACTAGAAGGAGATGTTATAATTTTTAATTAAGACCTAATTATTAATTAAAGTTATTAATTTAGAATTACTGGAAGAAAAATTAGCCCGGAGCAGGAGTCGAACCCACAACTCGTGCTTACCAAGCAGATGAATTGTCAGTTACGCTACCAGGACCTCCAATCTGATCTCCTCTTCCAGTATATATAAGCTTACAGGACATGAGCACTGGATGTGTCCCCAGCTGGCATTGTAATAACTAACCATCAATGGTTATAATGTAAGTTTATATGTACTGGAAGAGGAGATTGGACTGGAGGTCTGGGTAGCGTAACTGGCAACACATCTGCATGGTAAGCAGGAGTTGTGGGTTTGAGTCCTGCTCCGGGCTAATTTTTCTTCCAGTAATTCTAAATTAATAACTTTAATAGGTCTTAATTAATTAAAAATTATAATTAACACCTCCCTCTAGTGTCAAATTGTTTGCATAATTTATTTAGAAATACAGCCATTTATAGCTTGATAGCATTCAGCTTTGGTTGGTGTCTAGCTTACAATGAAAAATTTTAAGAGACTCCTGAGAAAAATATAAAAGTCTTTATATATATAATGTCCTGCACTTAGCTTCATCAATCCACCAAGATTTAAGATCTTTAATAACAGTTTTGGTTTTATTTTTGTGCAATTTATAGCATAGATCACAATGATTAATATTGACAATAGTTTTGTAAGATGCCTTCCAATTCATATAAGAATTATAGAGAGTATAATTGTTAGCTACTTTATATAAATAATCCGCAAGCTCTTTGGGAGAAAACTGTAAAGCATCTATGTAAGAATTTGGCGGTGCAATCTTTTTATAATCAGCACCACCATAGACTACGGGTACCATGTCGTATTGTAA
Organism: Centruroides sculpturatus; assembly: GCF_000671375.1. Lineage (NCBI taxonomy): Eukaryota > Metazoa > Arthropoda > Arachnida > Scorpiones > Buthidae > Centruroides > Centruroides sculpturatus. The sequence goes on along the minus strand of NW_019385106.1, from coordinate 305,357 downwards.
AATTTGAAAGAATTTCTCAGTGACGTAATCTTTACATATGGAATTTTCAAAAGATAAATAGAATTTATAAATAGCAGAAAAACTTTTCAGGCAATCTGCTGTGCGATTGGCCGGGCAGACTGCCCTACCACAAGTACCAAATATATCTATGTCTATGTACTTTTTCAATTTTTTGACATAATTCTCTCTCTTAGAAGCTGTTTCGCAGTGACTCACCATCCATATCACCGATCTTTTCTTCCTCCTCCAAACATCTCTTCCGATCTGTTCATTCCATACAGATGAGATGGGATTAGGCTCTACCTTTCCATATGTCATGACAATGTCAGAGTCTAATCTGTAAGACATGGTCCAATTAAAAACTCCATTCAAAACACGAAATCCACCAAAATAAGAATAATGAGGTGATTCTAAAGAATAAAAAATCCACTTTTGATCTTTGTTTCTTTCTTTTGGCAAACTGTAAACCAAGATATCACGGGCATGAAAGACAACTGCATCACTCTGAATCAGAAGGGTAGAATTAATGGTCACGTAACAATCTCTGATCTGACAATTCATAAATGCTCTCTTGCCTAATGGCAAAAAATTCCAGTTCCAATCTCCAAAAAATGGAGTCCAAAGTAAAATAAATTTGGTGTTATGAGTAAGTTGTTTGTCAACATCCTTATCATTCTTAATGGATGGATATAAAGTGTTAATAGAAAAAGTTAGATTTGTATTGACGTTTTTGAATAATTGAATAGTCCTTTTGGATGTCTTATAAGATACATATGGTTGTTTAAGTTCTTTGCTGTTCAAAATGTATAAATATAACAAAAGACAAACAACTGATCCAATTGGAATGAGACGATAAGTGTTTATATAGACACGCATCTTTCTCCTTCATATTTGGAATATTTATTTTCTGAAAAATAAAAAAAAGTTATTAATAATGTAATTTAAAAACAATTTTTAGTACTTAAATGACTATCTGCATAAAAACTTTTATGACATTCTGTATACCTCCTGTAGAATGCTCTATAGCAGTGGTCCCCAACCCCAGGGCTGCAGACCGGTACTGGGCCACCCAAGGAACATTAAATTATTTCCATTTTATTTACTATGGTGTATTTGTCTCGGGTTTGTGCGACTTTTAATAGACGACAGAACAACAGAATAAACTGGACATAAGAAACACACTTCGAGTGTCATTTTCTTCTATTATCCCCAGATGGACCTGTCTCGTTGCAAAGAAATAAGCTCAGGGTTCTCATTGATTTAGCGTTCTAGTGAGTTAAAATGTTAAATCACATTATATTCATTTTTTGGTGTAACTGTATTTTATTTTGAAGGCATGTTTAAATACAGTTAAATTAAAATTATTAAATCAATCTAAAATATGAACAATCAATGTCCCCCCTCAGTGGGCCGCGGTAAAGTTATCAAACGTTGACCGGTCCGCGGCGATAAAAAGGTTGGGGACTGCTACTCTATAGCATTTCTGATAATTATTAATGGGTAAAATTTTGTATTCTAATTAGTGATGAAATATATTTTTATGAAATTATGTGTATTATTAATAGCATCAAAAAAAGTAGAGACAAGCAAACTAAAAATCCATAACAACTTCATTGTTTTCTGCACATGTGCACATAGAAATTAAACTGTACATATTTTCTGTTGCTTATTCAATTCTGAATATTCATTTTTTGTAAAGTACTTGACTTTTCTTTTAAGCTTTCTATTTTAAAAAACAAATTTAGTAAAAAATTTTAAATGATTTTTCTAACAATTTAATCAATGGTAAACTTAACTATACAGGCATTCCAAAAAGCAAAAAATTATATTATATAATTAAGCACATGATACTTTTATTATAATGTTAAACAGTGATGGACAGATATACTAAACAACTGTAATACTGTACTATTTTCTCTAGTGAGGTTTGCTTAAAAAAGTATAAAAGGAAAACAATACAAAACAGTTTTATTACTGAAGTTATAAGCAACAGACATTAATATGATTATTTTAATACAGGATGGAAAAAGTTGTTAAGTATTTGTATTTAAATTTATAGATCATAAAAATCAAAAACAGTTCAAATTACATGCTTAAGAAATCAAATTAGAAAAATCTTTGGCAATCGGTCAAAAAATGACCCCCCATACTTTTCTTGTTATATATAATAGCCAGAAAAGTAAAATCTAGTAACAAATTGCATAATTTCCAGCAAGAGTTAAAACAGAGTGTGGCACCATCTGTTATGAGATTTTACTTATAAACTTTTGACATTAAGCTTTTTGCAATTTTATAATTAATAATTTTGAGGGTAGAGAGAAGTTTATGAAAAAACTAAATGCTAATTATTTATTGTGACAGTCATAATGTTGGTCTGCAATTTTTAATCACATTTTTAATTTATTTTAAAATATATGCTCTTCATCTCAAATTAGTACAGTAGACCCCCCTATAATGCGGCAAAAAAATTGCAACAGTATTCGTATAAAGACGCTAAACGGGACGCGTAAAACGCAGTAAAACGTCATCGCGGATCAGCAGCCGAACTACTTTCTGCCGTCCAGTGCCACGCTACGGAGAGTTTAGGCGGGTAAGTTGAGTTTACTATCGTCTGTACAGTATTATATATAAATTAGGTACTGTACATATAATTATATATAAATTAGGTACTGTATATATACAGTAATTATATATTAACTTACTTTATTGTAACTTTATTATAATTATATATATACTTTCCGTCGTCCAGCGCCACGCTACAGAGAGTTTAGGCGAGTAAGTTGAGTTTACTATCGTCTGTACAGTATGTAAATTAGGTACCGTAAATCTAATACAGTACTGTAATTTTATACATTTCTTGTGAAAGAAACATTTCTTATTCAACGGCCATAAAAATTATTTCTATTAATGATGTCTCCAAAGTTCAACGAATTTTTCGCAGAAAAATAACATCAGAAATCACGGCCGCTGTTTGGTGCGCTGCTCCGCGACGAACACAAGCTTAAGCAATGGCGACGTCGAACGGTGCACACTCTGTAAGTAATCCTACAATTTTTTGTTTATAGCATAGTTTATACAGATTATTCCCAAAAAATTATACGTATTTTGGAAATGTTAAGTCGAATTAGTCTAGAATCAATTAATTTTATGGAAGAAAGCCTTTCAAACAGCTGTAGTCCGTAAACTTCACACGTGTCGGGCTGCGATTGGCTCATGTATTTAAGGATTCCTACAATGCGAAATTCGTATAACGAGGAACGTATCTACTGCGTTATAGGGGGTCTACTGTACTGTAGTGTCTTGTCCCTGTACATCATACTTTTCCTGTTAACAAGTGTCCTGCTGGTCATTATCTAATTCCTTTGGGGGCATTTGGTTAATTGCACTTGGTAACATGCTATATATTCCATTTTGGAAAATTGAAGTTTGTATTTTTGAAAAGAACAGAAATATTTCTGAATAAAAAATCTATTGTGTTTCCTGAACTAAGCAGTAAAGTTATCATTATTAACATAGTGCCAAATTTGTTCAACATTTATTATTTGAAACAAACAGCTCTTTTAAGCTTAGAAGGAATAATTTCATACGGTAATCATTTGGCGTATTATAAAGAATAAAACAGAAGTTATCAAAATATTGTTTTAAATTTTAAATTACTTTAACTTTTTAGAAATGCTCGTTAGAGAACCAGACTAATGCAAATTACTTGATCAAAAAGAATATATTTCATATACTGTATGTGTATTAAATTTATTTTGCCAACTATAACAGCAAAGATGTCACAGATACCATTCAGGAACTTCAACTTTTTCCCACAGACTGTACTGTACTTCCTCCACAAGTGACACAACTTCCAAACTAACCATTGCAAACTTAACAACAAAATTGCAGATTAGAGCAACAACAGACAACTTTACCTAAAACGGGTATCAGAACCCAGGGGGACCTCATATAAAAGGGTCAAAGGTCAACAACAACAGAGTTCACCAATCCATCTCCTTGTGCAACCATATTCCAGCTGTGCTCCACCGCAGATCCCTTCAATCACCACCACTCGCTGGACCGTAGCTGCATATACCTACTGGACATTCAACCAAGAACTGCCCCATCTAGTAATCTTACTTTCCTCGACCCAGCAGAAACCTCTCCACCCATTCCTCCGGACGATCCACGGCATCCCAACATCCATCAAAGGTCTACCAATCAAGTTATTTACCAACACGCATCCAACTTTGTAAACTCTCTCTCATGCAATCCTACCTAGACTCTCCCCATTAACAACTCACTCTCGTAGAAAAGCCATTTCATTTAATAAATTGTCGTTAATTTTGCTAAAATGCATACAGGAGTACATTATTTCCGGATCTCACCGTCTCTCTAACTTTCCCTCCTCCATCTGCCCGCATTCATCTGTGTGTGGGGACACGTAACCGCTCGTGCGCATCCCACAACAAGGTGAAAAGGTAAAATCGAGGTTTCCGTGTTTGCCAAAAAACAAACTGGTACCAGAAGCACCACTTTGTTTTCCACTTCGGAGGTTGATAGGGTGGCACTTCTCAGATTTCACACTGGCAATGAAATAATTCTATAGTCATTCCCAAAATAAAAATGGAGCTAACATACATCAAATAACCATACCACAAAAAACCTTTTTAAACATTTTTGATCATTTCATTTTCACATTTTTACAAATCTGGAACTCTCTCATTTCGAATTTCTTTTTTCGGTTCTAGAATAATAATGTTTAAATCATATTTATCAGAAACACATTTGAATTCCGTCATCGTCGAGCCACCGTGCAACCGCAGTCTTCATCCCGATGGAGACTGATAAAAACGACCAATTGGTATCTTTTGGAAATATAACAAAATTAAAGACACCGCTGCATTTTAAGTTTCCTTCACGGCATGGTTATTTAAGTACGGTACCAAAGAAGCAACGTTCGTTGGCACTCTTTGCAATCCGATAGTAAGTATACTTACAAATCTCAGTACTATATTAACAGTACGGTTTATGAAAAGAAACATACCTGAGCTTTCAATAAAACAAAAAAACAATACATTAGTAAACGTCATCATACTTTCAAGCTGAAATCACAGTCCTTCAAAATGTATAAAAACACATTCATCAACAAAATGGCATTGTATAGTACAGTACCTTACAATACCATTTTCTCATTGATGAATGTCTACAGATATGGGACCTTACGAGCCGTAGAACCCCTCATTTACAACTGGAATTTTACCATATTCGCGTAAGTTAGATAGTACAAGGTCTGTTCAAAAAGTATCGGACCTTATTTTTTTCCGCGTAAACCAATGATGCGAGAGAGGCCTCCTTCGGTGGAGTTGTGGAGGGGACAGTCATGCACAGCCCTGAATTTTTTCCCGCCTGCAGAAAGCGTCAGTCGTTGGCAATCGGCGTATGAGTGAGGTCATGTAGTGCGCTCTCGTCGGATTTCACTAAGCTGGAAAATGACTGAACAACGTGAGCAGCGATATTACATCAAATTTTGCCAAAAACCTTGGCGATACCCAAGTGTAAACCATTCGCAAGATTCAGCAGGCTTTCGGGGACGATCCTCGAGGCCAAAAAAAGCGCGGCAGGTCCGCAGCAATATCAAAAGTCATGTTGACAGTTTTTTCGACTTTCGTGGGGTGGTGTGTCGTGAGTACGCACCACAAGGCCAAACCATCCCAAAGGAGTACTACCAGGAGGTCCTTCGTCGTCTTTCCGATACAGTGCGATGCAAACGATGGGATCTGTGGTCGATCAAAACTTGGCAGCTCCATTGTGATAACGCATCCGCCCATTCTGCGCATCTGATTCGGGCTTTCGTCGCCAAACACAATACTCCTGTGGTTCGTCACGCTCCGTACTCTCTCCACATGGCTCCGTGTGACCTTTGGCTATTTCTCAAGCTGAAAATGCCGCTAAAAGGAACCCAAATTTAGTCGAGAGAAGACATCGTGCGAAATGCGACGGACCGGCTGATAACCATTCCAAAAGATGCGTTCCAGCAGTGTTTCCAGCAATGGCAGGAACGCTGGGAGAAGTGTATACATTACCAAGGAGACTACTTTGAAGGGGATTAGGGTTTTGTACCTCAAAGTCAATAAATTTATTTTTGCCGACCAAAGGTCCGATACTTTTTGAACAGACCTTGTAATATACTACAAAAACTAGTTTCGACCGATTTCTTTCATTCATAAGTGACGTTTTGTTGTTGTTGTTGTTTTCTATACGCAGAAGGTTAAGTAACCATGACGACAATGACTAACTTGTTTGCCACCGGTTTTACTTTTTATCAACCTAAACCTATAAAAACCGGATCGACAATGCTTTTCGTTGCATAAAGAAACGAGTATCGACTTACCCGATCCAAAAGACGATTACATTATTATGTCACGAACTACTTTCGCTTAATTCGAGATCGTTTCCATGTTTTATTAATTAATGTCGACTGGAAATTCCTGAAATGCGACGACCCACTTTCTCGTCTGACAAGCCAGTAAACGACTACTACGCATGCGCGGCAGACGATTGCAGTGAATTTTGTTCTTTTTAATGATTAAAAGTGCGAAAAATTAATATTTTGGTAATTTTAAATTAATTTTCGCTACTTCAAAAAAATAGCTTTTAATTAATTATATCTGTTTTACGAATTATATTACGTCAGAGATCCGGCGGGTGACTTCATTATTACGTAATTTTGCCGAATTTGTAGAAAAAATAATTCTAGAACCGGAAGTAAAACACTTTATTGAAATGCATTTATTACAAGAAAACTTTTTTGTATTAAATTCTTAATAAAAATATTACACTTAAAGCTTAACTGGTCTCTTTATAAAATATAAATGCAACAAAAATCTTTATGCACCTAAACATTCTAGAAATTCCAGATTAAAAAAAAAAAAAACATATACAATACAGTGTTATGCATATATTACATATGGATTCATAAAGTTATTTTTGATTCTAGAAATTTTCAAATACAGTATATAACAATTCTTACAAAATATTTTTAAAAAAACAATACTTGTTTAACATAAAAAAGCTGAAATTTAAGTTAAATAAATGCTTTTTTAATGTAATCTTTTTAAATAAAATAAGGGATGTCTAAAGGACAAAAATGCAAGCCTCCAAATAACATGAAAAGATCTGTATAAAAATTAAACAAACAAAAATAAAATTTTAAAAATATTAAAATACTATTAATAACTGAAATACATAGAGCTCTTTTACATACTGTATATCTTTATGTCTATAAAAATTAAGAAATAGGTCTTTGATGCAAATGTTAATTTCCAAAAGGGCCTTTCTCCGAATAGATTATCCAAACCTATTGTAAATCTTGGATAATCTATAGGGAAAGGCCCTTTCGGAAATTAAGATGATACAATGTGTAATGTTTATAAACAGGTAAATAACTTGATATTGTCAAGTATTCTGTTATCTTGACACTGTCAAAATAACATAATTATTTGACTATTAAATATAATAATTTGAAGTAACTTTTAAATATTATCTGAATAAATTTTTCATCTTTTTATAACTCTTACAAGGTCACTTTGTGACTCATATAATATTACAACTCTTTAGGACAAATTTACAACAGGTATAAATTTTATATAACAATTATACTAAATATGATACTTTGTTAGTTTATATTTTATACTGTATTTTCAAGAATTTATCCTCAATTAACAATGCAACCTGTAAAAATTTAAAGTTCAATTGGCTCACTTAATGCTGGATTTTCAGAAATCAATTACAATTACATCAAATAGATAGGAATTTACTATATATTCAAAAATTGTATGCTTGAAATTTATATATCTAACAAATTAACAAGCGTAAAGTAAAATGGCACAAATAATCTAAATTAAACTGCAATTCATCGAATTACATCACATATCTCTGAAAATAGTTATTTTCATATATACTTACATTCCTTAATATATAATGAGATAATTTGCATTTTTCAACATAAAATTATATAATTATAGTCTCTTCAGCTTGCAATAGTTTCAGACCTTTAGTCTTATATTTAGAATCAAATTTTTTAAAATTTTTTCTCTATTAAAATTGTTAAAATATATAATTTCTTTGACAAAGTTACATGCTTTAATTTCTAAATTTAAAAAATTACATATTTCTTCATATACATCATTGTATTATTATACACAATTATTTATATACAGTGATTATACAGTGAATTACACAAAATGTTACAGAAATATTATATTTTCTACAACAAACAAGCTTTTTATCAATTTGAAAGTTAATCAATGCTTAGGATGAAAAAATACAGTACAAACAATTTACTGATCTTATTTGATTTTGCAACAAGATCAGAAAAGTTTCTTCGAACAATTCAAGCTTTATGGAGTTTTTCTTAAATGCTTTTTTGATATTAGAGTAGCCTACAATTGCAAAGATATGAAGCAAATAGTTTCAAAAATGGCTAAATCCATATTTTAAAAAATATGGATTTAGCCATTTTTGAAACTATTTGCTAAGCACTTGATCTTATGTATTTTATACACAAATAACAATCGACCCAATACAGCAGAGTTTCCAAATCATCTGCTGAATTTTATCATGTTAAATTATGGCTACTTTTCCTTCAGAATACAGTGGGTGATCAAGTAATGAACATAATCCGTTCCAAGACCATGTTCACTATCTAAATTGTTCGTTAACCGATTATCAATTTCCTGTAGATTTTTGTGGGAATTTGATTAATTTGTTCTGAAGACCCCCAAAAAATAAATAAATAAATTATATACTTTCTTTCTATGATTATTTATGTGTAATAACAAACTAAAAGCAATCTCCATTTTTTCATGGATGGCACATCTTTGTTTCTCAGATGTGATTTTCGTTACTCCTTTATCTGCTTAAGCCTTTTTGATTATAGCTAAGATTGTATCTACTGTAGACCTGTTGAAGTCATCTGCCTACAATATCAGACATCTTCTGCCCACTCTCTACCTTGGATATTATCTCTTGCTCTTAGTTTCTATAGTGAACACAGTTCTTGACACTCCACTCTTTTACTGACACCCCACAATATTATCAGTTTTTTAAATAAAATGTTCAGAAAAGTGCTTAAAAAATTCAGAGAACACAAATTAGCTAGTGCAAAAAAGGTTATTTATACAACTGTGAAAGTTTCGTTCCATAAACCATGCATAGATGCCATTAAAATAAAGTTTTACAAATTCTGAACTCGACATCACTTCTTCTTGTATTTGTTTTGTCAGATGTTTGTTGTCCGAACATAAAAATCTTTTGAGAAAGTGTTTGTTGTCTGATTTGTTTACAGTTTGAACTGTTCGTTAACCGATCCCCACTGTATTAAAAATTAAAATGAAAAATTAGTTTCTTTCAACTTATTAAATTTATCAAGAGATGTCAGCTTAATTATCTATACCTACATTCTTACATTCTACTTCTAGCAAAACTTTTGTTTCTGATTAACTAGTCATAATTTAGACCAGCGCTTCTTAAACTTTTTTTATTCACGACCCCATTTATGATTGTGATTTTTTTCACGACCCAAAAAAATATAAAATAAAGATACAGCATATACAAATTTGCAAAAACAATAATGGTGTACTACCACAGTTCACTCGTGTTACAATGGAACAGAGACAACCGAATACACTGAAAAGTGACAACATTACACTAGTGTCACACTACAATCAGTGTTGCTGAATCATTGTCTTGCTGCACCAGAAGTGACACAAAGTGTGCCATTTTCAAACTCTCACAAATTATTTTCAATATTTTGCATTAAAATCTCGCGACCCCAAGATTTCGCTAAGTGACTCCAAATGGGTCACGACCCATAGTTTAAGAAGCCCTGATTTAGACCAATAAAAATTTGGCATATCATTTGGCAACCTGTGCATTTTTCTACTCTTTTCATTGATAATCATTATGAATTTCCAAAGTAGCCACAAAACATAACAAAAGGAGGATGAAAATTGGAAGTTGTTTCAAAATCAGCCACATTCATAGCCCTTACGTTACAGATCCAAGTGAAGTTGGCCATTTTTGAAGCTCTATTTCTTATATGATGATTAGAATAGTTATCCAAATATTTTTTTAATCTACTCTTTATGTTAATCATTGAAATTTTTTTCACACTTCATGCAAGTTGAATAGCATTAAGTCAAACCTTCAAACTTTCAAATTCTAGATGTCCAAAGATGGTTTATTTAACTGAAAATCTTACATTTTTGGGTTTTATTTTCTTCACTTCATATAATCCGTTTGTTTTCTTTGATAAAATCTTAATTTTTCGTTCCACCTTGTTTATCTGAAATCCCATTGGCTATTTATATTATGTAAATATTATTTATGGAATATTAATAATATTTAAGAAAAAATTTTTCTTAAACATTTTCTGACTGTAAATGCATAAGTATTTAATTATTTTCAAAAAATCAACAAATATAAAATATAAATTCTGTTAAAAATGTCTATAAAGTTTTAAAAATTTAAAGACATTTTCAGTTGTAATTTACTACAAACAAAAATATAATTGATGTATTTATGTTATAAAATTTACTTTATATAACAATTATTCTTTTATATTTAAAATACATTTAGCAAATATTGTATATTTTAAGTTTAGCAACAATTTTTAAAACTTAAGCACAGGTTATATGTTTAGTTAGGTGTATGACGTGGTACATTTGGAGGAATATTTTTAGACATAAAATATTGCACAACTTGTTGTGGGAGCTCGGCTAAAACTTCTTTGGCCAACAATAAAGGAGACTAAAAAAAAATGTTTAAATGTTAGTTTTAAAATACAGTTCAACTATATTTTATCTAATAAATAGATACGTATAATAAATATATAATAATAAGACTAGCTTTATTTCCTATTCTTGTATCTTAAATTTTAGTTTATTTACATTACAACTAATTTACACATATAAGTATAATATGAAATCAGTGTTTTCACTTACAGAAAAATAAATCATATTAAAAAATTGATATTATGTTAAACATTTTAATTTGAAGTTCTGAGGTTTTAATTATAATCAAAGCTTAAATTGTAATTTTAAATTTTATTTGATCTGCTATTTAATGCTATAATATACAGAATTATTCAAAAGATGGAGAAGATTTTGGATTTTGATTTCAAACAAACTGTAAGGGATGGAAACACATTCTGCACATCACTGGATAAAGGAAGGTTCAAAGTTTTAAAAGCCCACCTAGAAGTTCCATGCATTGTTTCTTGTTTATAAGAAAATGGCAACACACGGCAGTTTTTGTTTTATATGCTACAGATTGTTTGAGGAATTCCAAGTTCAATGCTTGCCTGTGTTTAGGTTTCCTAGGACACCATTTAAACACACCTTGGATATGCTCAGCATCTTCATTTGACACATGAGGACAACTAAACTTTTAAAAATTTAAAGACCACACATGCAGTGACACTGTGTGGCATTGCATGGAACTTCTAGGTAAGCTTTTAAAACTTTGAACCTTCCTTTATCCAGTGATGTGCAGAATGTGTTTCCATCCCTTACAGTTTGTTTGAAATCAAAATCCAAAATCTGCTCCATTGAGTAACCTTGAACATGAGATTAAATTAAAAAGATAATCATAATCTATTTTTCTGAAAGTTAAAATATGAATTACTGGAGTTAAAATTCTTCAAACGTTGATTGGAAAATAATTATTAAAATCAAAATGAGTGTAGATTTAAGAAAGTTTACTATCCATAAAACTTCATTTTATTATTTTTATTATATATGGTAGACCCTTAATTTAATAGACAAAAAAACTTTTGTCTTAAAGAAAAAATTTAGAATCTTTTTTTGTTTTATTTGGAAATAGTGCACACTACAATATTGAGAAATGAGTCAACATTAATGGTGAAAATATTTAATTAGTTACATTGCACAATTTTTGACATGTTTAATTAAAATAAAGTTCCATTCCTGTGGTGAACTTATTTTTATATTTTTAACTGATGTTAAGGTGGTGTGTATAAATTACTCAACATATATTAAAATAATATTTTATTCATATTTGTACATGATAATAACATTTTATTTCATCCTGTATATTGTAAGTTCATTATTAATATATGTTTTTAAAATACATTTGGTTTAACAGATTTTTGGCAATAGCTGATACCCTTCTTTCAATTAGTACATATAATCGAGTCTATTATATTACTTTTAGTATTAAGAATCTTCCGTTTTTGTGTTTCTCAGAATATCCTTTCTATTATTATTTTCTGGTTTTTTCCAGCCATTCACTAAGTGAAATTAATTTCAAATCAAACTTTTAAGTCAGAATTATAATATATTTATTTTCTTAAAATTAATTTTCTTTTAAATCTGAAATTTATAAATATCACTGTACACATTTCCATAATTTTTCAGATTTTTTTTATAAGTTTCTAATGTTCTATCTAGTGCTTCTATCATCCAAAACAATTTCTGTTGATATAAACTTCAAAACCTTTATGAACAAATATCTGAATTATAAAATCACAAAAATTGAATATTTAGAATAAATTTTTGTTTTTGTGACTACACATAAATTATTTTTATTTAAAAATATCTTATTTGATATCTTTTTATGTTCTTCATTTATTTATAAAACAATTTTGATTCTTTAATCTTAGATGGTGGACAGTACTCAATTAGATAAATGGAAATTTTTGAAAATATCAGTAAACTTTTTATTCTAATGTATTTTCCACTTTATCTGTAATTATGGAACTGATTCATTTTGCCAAATTAAGTACTAGTTATAAATAATGAAATAAACCATTTGTGTTATGTGACTTTTCCAAAACAATTTGCTTTGATTATTTCCTTGAAAAAGTCATTATTGCTCATTTAATGAGCCAGGTGCTCATGCAAAATATAAATGTACCCAAATCACATTTAAAATGCACTTGCACAAAAGCAGCAAGTGGTAAGGAAACAAATTCTATATAAATTCCAGTTGTAGCTTTACTTTAATAAAATCTTCCTTTTTTCAGTGCTGTCTTTTTGAGATAATTAGCATTGTTGTTTTCTGATGTACATTTGTATCCCATTCATGTATTGACAGTTTTTGGTAAATTGGATGTCTTACTTTCTGAATAATATTTTATATTTTTTCTGTGTATTCTATAGCCATGACTATCAGAAATAATGACCAAAATCAATGGCTCAAACAACTTGAAATTGAAGAACAGGAAGAGTTAGAGGGAGAGACTGACCCTGCTAAAATTATGGTGATAGAGGGAGAGATTGACCTTGCATAAAAATGATCATGACAGTAAATCAGAACAAGATGCTGATGAAACTGATAAAAAAGAGCCAAAGAAGAAGAATATATAACAATACCATTCATTCCCAAGAAATTGAAAGACAAATGTTAATTAATTTTAGAAAGTAATAAAAAAATTACACAGAATAAAGATATCCTACAGAAAAAATTCTAAGAACTAGTAATGGCAATGCTACATGTGCCTTAGGAAAAAAGACAAAAACACAAAGAAATATTGCAAATCTTGCTATGAGTACATATGCAATGAGCAACTGAAAGAAAGTTATTTGCATCAAGTGCACTGAAGAAAAAGGAAACTAAAATTAATTAAATTCATCCTTTATTTTTTATACTTTATATACTTTTATATATACAGTGGAACCTCGGTATACGACCTTAATCCGTTCCCGATATTTGGACTTATACTGAATTGGACGTATACCAAACCAACCTTTCCCATAAGAAGTAATGTAAAAATGAATAATCCGTTTTCCTGTAAAAAAATGGCTGGCTTTAAACACCTCGCTTTCCTGGCTAGTTCCTGCTTGATTTTTTGTGAGATCAGCGTGTATCTTTTTAGCTTTCTCGCAAATAATTGCTTCCTATACGCTGTCTCCAGCACTGTTTTTCAGTTATCCAAAGCAAAAGCAATTTCTCGACATGATCTAATGTCTTCGATCTATGTTTAGAAATTGATTAAACCCCTTCCGCAACGTTTGCAGATTTAATAATGTCTTTATTTTTCGCGATTGTCCATATCGTCGTTCTCGGAATACGGTAGGCAACAGTTAAAATCTCGAACACGCGTGCCATCTTCGTATTTCTCAACAATCTCTTTTATCAGTTCCATTGTACTTCTAGTCATTTTTTAGTTTTCTGTCGCTTTTCATTTGCCTTTTTGCGATTCGTGATTAATAAAAATAATAAAATTTTACTTACGAATTAAAATCAGAAGAAATTTAACAAAGTTATAAACCGTTGCACCGCGAACGTCTAGTCTGGTCTAGTACACCGATAGTGCTACTTGTTCATTGATGGGCATATAATTGAATTATGTCGTATACCGAACAAAAGTCGTATACTGAGCAAAATTTGTTTCGTCCAAACAGGACGTATTCCGAATTGGACGTATTCTAAAGCAGACGTATACCGAGGTACCACTGTATTTACTTTACTTAACTTTTTGATGCAATCTCATGCTAAATATTATAAAGTTTTTTTATATTATTTTAAGAGCCTTGATTTGTTCTTTTTTAATTTTTGTAAACTAAATTTCACTTGAGATATAAATGTATCCCATGTGACTTAATTCACTCAAAACTAAGTGCACATACTGGCATGTTAAATGATTGTTTTCATTCAAAACTGTCAGTTAGTTTCAAAAATTATTATTATTTATCATCTCTAATTGAATTCTTTAGCTATCAATTCTATTCAGAATCAGAATGGAGCATGATTCTAGTACAATTATAATAAAATCAAGTTTGAATGAATTCAGCTTTTTATACACAATTATTTCTTATTAATATATACAATTTAATTATTTTAAGCAGCATCTTACCATTTCATATTTATAAAATGGAACAAATTGGACAACATCTCTTTCTGCATAACTACCATCAGGAGCATAAAGCCTACCATTATCTCCATCAAGGAAGTCCATAGCACTAAAATCAGCTCGACCAACTCCAACAATAATTATTGACATTGGAAGCCTAGATGCTTGTACAATAGCTTTTCTGGTTTCATTCATATCTGATACTACTCCATCAGTCAATATCAAAAGAATGAAATAGTGCTAACAAAATAAAAATAATTTAAATCATTTTATTTCTTCTAAATTAAATACTTAAAACCAAAGACTTTTAAATTTAAAATTTTTTAAAATAAATTTTAAAATATATTATTACT